>NC_143568.1:85920000-86070000 GCF_054136105.1 Typopeltis vanoorti
AGTGCACTTTATGGGCAAAAAGGTTGGACATTAGTGAGAGATCATTGAGGTATAGGAGAAAGGGTGTAAGTGAAGCCTTGGATTACTCTGCCAATAATGGAAAAATCAGATGAGGTGGAATTATCTGCCATGACATGCAATGGATGTCCAGATAGAAAACTTGCAGTCCACTTGCATAGGGTAGGATGGAGATCATTAGGTGGCTTGGGAAGAAGATTGTATACCTGGCTCAAGTTCCTCAAAAAAATTGAGCAACTACATGAGATTCTTCATATCTTTCCATGACCTATGTCCAAAAGTGGGTAAGGTTAGTGAGGAGGTCTACTATATAATGAGAATGGCTGAATCCATATTGGTGATCACTAATTGACAGAAAATTTTTAGGTGAAAATCTTCTGCATATTGAAGTCAAAGCAGTGAGATGATAGTCTGATGGTTGACTTTTGTCTGCTTCTTTTAGAAATAGACTGGACAGAAGGCATTTTAAGGGAGATTTCGGTGCAGCACCTCAGATGTGAGAACAGTACCTTAAGGTTGGGTGAATTTCATGCTGTTGAATAGATGCCAGATGACTATGACCTTGTAAAGGTGATACAGAATGGGTATTAAGTAGTGGAGCTGAAGCTCTTAGTACAACTGAAAGGATACCACTTGGACCAGAGGTCTGATTAATATTAAGGCTGTTGTGTATTTTTCTGATTTTTTTCTGTTTAAAAGATCAGAGGGGGCATACCAAGAATGGTTTATGGAATAGTAGGGGAATGGAGGGGGGGGGGATTTAAATCCGTCATCTAAACAAGAGTTGGCAGAAAAGACTGATGCTAATCGATCTTTAGATGCTGCCATTGTTCTTCCATCATTTATGACTTATTTTATGTTTTAGTTTATTTTGCTAATTGCTAACTTAATAAATTATAAAAGGATATTTAATAACTGGCTTGTTTTGCTGAATTTCAAACCAGCATCTACAAATAAAAAAAAAAAAAAAAAAAAAACAGTAACAGTTTATATGCAACAGTAAGTGAAACATTCAAATTGTTAGACAAAATGTTTCACTTACTCAATGTTATGTGTAAACTCTACAGTGTTGTTTTGATCTGAGAATGCTGGTTTGAAATAAAGTGAAACATAAGCCAATTAATAAATATCCTTTTATAATTTAGTTTTATTTGGTGTTGTAATACCATTAAAATAAGTTTTAACATCTGGTACTTAAGCCTGGCAACAAGAACTGGGGGGGGGGGATAATAAACGAATCGTGACATTTACATTAATTTCTCACTCTAGCAAACTTGTTGGGATCACAGAATAATATCTATAATTCATAGTTTGCTGTTAATTCATTCAGATTATAATGCTCATGCAGTTTTGGTAGTTGTATATGCTACAATGGCACCTTTAATTAAAAATAAGTATAGACATAAAACTTTCTAATTTTGTGTGGAATGCACTTGAATGATTAAGGCCTAGACTATTATTGCAGAAGATTGATTGAGGCATAACAGATGGAATGTAAACATATTAGAAGGAAAGCTAGCAGGAAAAAAATGGATGCTGCAGATATATTTTGGGGATTTGTTTTATATAATAAGTTAAGAAAATGAAATGCTGAAGATGGAAGCTTGAGGGCAGAAGAATAACTCGCCTCGTAGTGAGCAAAGATTTGCCTTGGTTTTCTCAACAAGAGTTGGAAGAGAAGACTGATACCATGAGATTTGACTTGAGAGGCTGAGGTCTTTAGCTTGAGCCATTGAGTGTATGCTGCCTTTTTTAGCATGGACTGCTTTGACACATTTGTTGGATGGGGATCTAGGATTTTGAGTAGAATGGGAATAAAGGCATTCATCCTAGCAAGAATAATTCCTCTGGGAAAATCCCAAAGGTCATCCCAAACACAAGGCTGAGACTGGCCATTAAAACACTTTATAGAAAAGAAATACAGACAAGGTTATGTTTAAAGTTTGCTAAGAAGTGAGCTGACATCAGCAGTGTATTGGGAGGGGGAGAGAGAGAGAGAGAGAGAGAGAGCTGGTTAAGGAAAAAGACCAAGGTATTGGGAGAATGATTATCTGGTGATCTGGTAATTTGTGTTAGTTCATTACTGACAGCAGACATTCAGCTTTCCTTCCAGCCTTGTTAGAGAAGGGGAAGCCAGTTGAAATCTCTAAAAGGAGGATTTAATTGTTTGTGTGATTAGACTGTGTATTATCAACTTTCAGAGACAGATAACTAAAAGGTCAGTGTGATTATCAGAATTCAGAGTGGTAAAGGCAGCAAATGAAAGTCGAAAAATATGGCTAGGAAATCGTGAGGCCAAAGTAGATCATATGAAGGAAATTCTAGCTCTGATGAAAGTGCATGTTCTGCCCTTATGGAAAACTTATTTCATAATGCACTTTTGGAAAGTCAAGGTGAGATGTAGTCAGAGGATGTTTGAAGTTCAGTGATGAATAATGTAGATAGTTTGGATGTGTGTAAATTCACATCATTAATGTTCTTAAAATCTGTGGAAGTGTTTTTTGTTAGATTTTTTGGGTGTGTGTATATGTGTGTGTGTGTATGTGTGTATATATATATATATATATATATATATTTTTTTTTTTTTTTGCAATTTTTTATGGGAGATTTTTTAACTTCAGAAACAGTATAACTCATGCTGTCTTTCTTGTTAAAATATTGGGAAAATTAGAGTAAGGACATATAAGAGTGAAGGACTGGTGGATATGACCCTTGCAGAGGGAGTGTCCAGACCCCAATCAGAGTACATCTTCAACAATACAATCTGCTGCACCTAGATTCCCTACAGGCATAAGTTGGCAGAATAAGGTCTATCAAGATTAATGATTCTGATTGAGAAATTCATGAAGTGTTAGCATGGTACTGAATCTGTAATCTTGCTGCCTGCACAAAACACTTTACTGCTGTACCCTTGAATGGAAGTGCTGGCCCTAGTTGAGTAATTACGGTGTGGAAAGCCAGCACTTCCTCTCTGAGGGTATAGCAATAAATCAGTTTCTGCAGGCTGACTGCCTGATAGTTTCAGTCTAGTCTTGGTGTACTTTTGGCAACACATTGGGAGGGTTTCTGATCGGTTGATGAATAATCCTGCCATTGCTTACTTTACTAGGTTGTGCCTGGAGGAAGCCCATTGCAAGCTGCTTTATTCTGAATTGCATCATAATTGGAGTCTAGGCATTCCCTGTGTAAGAGTAATATCAACAAGTCCTTCATCCTTACTGCATGTCTCTTCTTGATAATTTTCCCAACATTCTAACAAGAAAGACAGCATTAAAAAAACTTGTACTGTTTCTACAGTTCAGAAAAATCTCCCACAAAATTTTTTTTTAAAAATATCAAAAATTAGATTCTCTTGCCATGCTATAATGAAATTCATCCCTGTGGCATGTTGAAGCAGTGATTCTGATCCCAGTTAGTATTTATGTGTTTTATAGCAAATTTTGCTTAGTTATGTACTCTTTAATCTATGCCATTAAACAGATGCTAAAGATGAAAATGTTGAAAATCACAAGCCTCAAAGTACAACCTACAGGTCTACATACATTAATGACATACATGGATCCAGAGCAGTCTTTACCCACCCAATTGGTTTAATGGATAGCATCTATGCTCTTCTTCCAGCAGACTGATTTTGAGTCCTGTTGTAGCATGGATGTTTGACTGTCTTGAAGTGATAGATTAATTTCATTGCCCAATATGAAAGGATCATCAGATCCTGAAAAATTTTGTTCTTACTCACCAGTCAGGCAAATCTTCATTAGTCACATGTTAGCCTGGGTGGAGTACCATAGTAGGCTAACATGTCCTAGTGCATGTTTAGTCCTGTACCTGGTCAATTTAAAAGCATTTGTTAATATTGTGGCTGATTTTTAGCCTGTCTAATAATAATTGTCGAAGCAAATATGTTAACATTAACTACTTGCATATTAATGTATTTGAGATATGAAGGGGAGGAAAACTATGTTTTATCAGCGATACATGATCATTTATTAATAACAGAATTTTGCTGCAAGACATAAGTATGTCTTGAATCACTTACTGAAAAAAAGTTAGTTTCCTCTATGCCATTAAACAAATGCTAAGGGTGAAAATGTTGAAAATTGCAAATCTCCAAGTAAAACCTGGACAGTCTTTACCCACTAAGCAACTAAGGCAATGCATGGGAGCAGCAAGTTTGGATGGCAACAAAATTGTATCTCAACCATAAAAACAATTTATTTTTTAGTTTACATATTTTCTTAAATCTAGAGGCATTTTCTGATCTATAGAAGCTGACCTTTGAATTTCTTTAATATCTTATTCAGTTTGAAGCTAACATTAACAAAATTATGAAAAACTGTTAGTTTATTAATATGTATATGTAATGTGTTTTCCAGAATCCCAATATTCCACTATTCTTCTCAGCAAAAAGAGTAACAACTTTAGTGCTGCTTTTTTACACTGGACTGCTACCATTTATTCCACTAAAAGAAACCTGTTTGGAACTTTTATTGCCATGTGTAGTATTCAGGTAATCAATTGAAGGTTACTTGCTTATTTGGCCATTCATTTTTTTAACTGTGATTAAAATAAATTGCTTGGTGATAATAACATATGCAACAAGAAAATCGGATTAAAAAATCTTCCTATATACAGGATGTGAAAGTTTCATGCTTGCGTGTTTTTCTTCAAGTGTCATCTCCTAGGAGGAGGTTGGCAACCATGTCACAGAACCTTTTTCTTTCTTTTGCTGCTCTGGAACATTTTAGGTAATTCAAGCCAGTCCAGTCCTTTGTCTTCGAACCACATTCTCCTGGGTACTACCTCTCCCTCTTTTTCCATCCAATTTCCCTTCTAATATTAATTTCTGAATGCCTTCTTGTCTGGTTAGATGTCCAAAATATTTAAGTTTTTGCTCTTTAATTATTTTCATTAATGTTCTTTTCATTTTTGCTTTCTTTAAAACATCTTTGTTTTTCATTTTCTGTCCATGGTATTTTCAGCATTCTTCTGATGGTCCACATTTGATGATCCACTGAAAATAGTCCCATAGTAATGATGACAAACTTGGTCAACAATCATGGGAGGTGTGCATCATATCTATCATATTGAATATTAGACTCATTCACAAAATACTGTAGCAATGCATTTCCACTTGCCCTCCACTCTCCAGTAAAAATAATTTACTTCTTTCTTCCTTCTTCACCACACCTGCACAACTTTCAGGGATGGCCTCATTCTGCTTTCACCTTCTACTCTTTTTTTTATAATTTTCTCTGTATTCTTCCATGTAAATCATCCCACTGATTTTTAGTGAGATTAGAAAAAGTTTAATAATACTTCACTTAATCATGTAACTGCATGAAAATAGTGTGTGTGTGTGGACACTTTAGCAATTTACAATTGGTACCAGCAAGCAAACCCTAATATCAGGTATGTCCACCTTTGGTTTTGATCACCGCTTGCATCCTCAGAGGGAGGCTTGTCACACTCCGAGGATGCAAGACATCAGGTGGAATTTGTTTCCATTCCTCCATCAAAGCAGCACTGAGTTCAGTGACAGATTGAGGACTTGCTGCTCTGGACTTCAATCGCCATTCAGATTCTTCCTGCAGATGTTCAATGGGGATTGACATTAGGCCTCTGCACAGGCTAGGGCAGTCATTTAACACCAGTCTCTTCATACATTCCATAACAGCTGTAGCTTTGTGTGGTATGGGACATTGTTTTGATAGTAACATGGGTTCATTCCATAAAAACTCCACAGTGTAAGCAACACCTGATTATCCAGAATATCAAGGTACTCAGCTGCCTTCATGGAACCACAAACAATGATCAGTGGTCCCACTCCAAATCAGCTGAATGCACCCCATACCATTACTCCTCCACCAAACTTTACTGTGGATACGACACACTGTGATAACAAGCATTTTACCAGGCTGCCTCCACACCCTGCCATCACACTGGAAACAGGTGAACCTTCATTTATCACTCCAGAGTACAATTTTCCACTGGTCAATTGTCCAGTTCATGCACTCTTTGCACCAGGCTAGATGAGCTGTCTTGTTCGTTGTGATGTTCAGTTTGTGTGCTGCTGCTCTTCCATGGAAATCCAGTAAATGGAGTTCTTTTTGTACAGTATTAGTGCTCACCATGGTGTTACTGTCACTCTGGAGCTCATCATGGATAGTCTGTACCAATTGTAGCTGGTTTGTGCATACCACCCATTTTAACACCCTCCTGTCCCTGTTGGTCATTTTTGGCATCTGCCTTGGATGTTTTCCTGCACTAGTGATGCCAGAATGTCTCCATTTGTTGATCACATCACCAACTGTTAATTTTGGATGCTTCAGTTGAGCGGCAATAGCATGTATGTGGCAACGTATGGACATGCCACCAGCCCATGATGATGCCTCTCTTGAAGTCACTGAGTTCGTCACGTTGCCATACCACCTGTATTCAACTGCCATGATGAAATATTGCTTTCTACTATCTGTACACAGGTTTTTATGTTATTAAAAAAATTGGCATGTTACATAACTCCAAATAACAGAGGTGTCCGTATAATTATTGATAGATTGTGTGTGTGTGTGTACATGCACAGAAACTTGGAAAGTTTCGAAAACTGACCGGAGAGTTTGAGAATAGTCTTTGGCATTGCAGTTGCCTTAACTTACACTACTAAAAAGAGGCATACTGCTGAAACATCTATATATTTGCCTTTTGTCAGTTCTTTTGATTAAGGTTTCACTGGCCTGACAGCTGTTTGAAACTGTTAGTTATCAGAGATCAGACAGAAAGTTTAAAATAATAAGAATCCTCATTCAATACCACAGCAGTTCTGTTTCAGAGAATTGTATTCTACATAAGTGAACAGCAGTTGGTGCTTGAGAGTAATTATCAAAGAAGAGCCCAAATATATTCATTTCAGCATGATGAAATAAACAGAGCAATCCATATTTCATATACTATTTAAGAAACTTGGAAAGTTTATTCAGTAGTGAAAGGTAAGGCAACTCCAATTCCAAGGATTGCATTCTCATATGCTCTTTTCTTTATTCCAAACTTCAAGTATCTATATACACACTATTTGGAAAGAAGTCAACAGGCACCATAATGTGAGGAACAAACAACCATGGCACCCACTTTGATCGAAAACCTTTTTTGCTGTGATGACTGCAGCAATCCTACAGGGCTTACCCACAAGTGTACAATAGTGATCAATGGGAACTTTTGATGATTCTTCCTGTAGGCATGTGATGAGACCCTGGAGTTCATCCTACTGGATGAATATCCAGGTTGAGATCAGGGCTCTGTACAAGCCAGGCAAGTATCCACGTATAAATGCATGGTCCACAAACTACATAGTTATAGCAACAGCCTTGTGGCAAGGTACGTTGTCTTGCTGAAAGAGACAATAGTCAGTTCCATAGAAACTCCACAAAGTAGGAGGCATTGCATAGTCTATAATGTTCAGATACCTCTCAAAGTTCAACGTTCATGAAAAGAAGTCTGAGGCCAAACCAGGAAAAACAGGACCATACCATTACACCGCCACTTCCGAATTTCATATTTAGGGTTACGTAATCTGGTAAGAGACTTGGAAAGCTCCATAACAGAGTGTTCCAAGCTTCCATGCACATGCTCTTTGCATCACTGAAGACAGTGTTGCATGTTATGCTGGTTCAAGCAATGTGGGACTTGTATGTTTCAGTCCTAACATGGAAATCTTGTGGCGTGAGCCTCTGTTCTGAATGTGTTTGTGCAGTTCTTGTTCCCGTCGATTCCTGGAATTCCACATTCAATGAGTCAGCTGACAAGTGGTGGTTTTTACATGCAAAAACCACCTTCATTCAGTGAGTGACCATCCACTGCAGGTAGCGCTTTCAGTTGACTCCTTGCAATTCCTTCTTGGTATGGTATCACTGATTGTTGATCTGGTATGGCCTAATTTCTGATAAGCTTACAAGATGGTATCCTTTCATAATGCATCTTTCAAACTCCAATTCCCTTCTCTCAGCTATTTCACCTGAACACAGTTGTACTGACTTGGGAGTATCATATTCCTCTAATTTATATCAACTACGAACATGTGACTGGTTACATGGCATGATGCACCTTGCCCATGGAGGTGTCAGTTGTCTTCTTTCCAATGTATATGTATATTTAGCCACAAAATAAACATATATCTTTAATATCTCTTATTTATGTTTATTTTACATTGCCAAAATGAAGACTTTGGATCTTCTTTGACAAAAAGAGAAAGTAAAATTTTGCTTTCACTAAATGTAATGGCTGTGACAATGTAAACTAAATTATTAATTATAAAAACTTTATTATTTTATTATTATTATCTGACACCTCCATGGAGTCTAAAGACTCATGAAGGGAGGGCACCTACTCAATAACTTTGTCTCCACCACTCAGTCCACCAAGTACAGATAATCACATCATCCTCTACACCAACACCATCTACTGCTCACCTCCACTAGTATTTCCACAGATAATCATAAACATCCATGCCCAGCGGGATTCGAACCCGCAGCCTTTAGTCTAGAGAGTAGATACTCTTAACACTCGGCCAACCAGGGGCCAGTAATAACTACCTATATATTGGCAATGTTACATTGGCATCTTCAAGGATCACAAATCAGTGATTTGTGCATTCATCACTCACACTAAGCAAATGAGGCCGGTCCTAGAGTCTTAAAAGGTACCCTCTAGAGAACTAAATTGGGTTGTCTTGGCCGTTGGGCTAACTATCTTAGAATGCATGCTTTCCAAATTTGGGGCACTTTCATGTGCCCCAAATTTGTTGAGGGATTCATCAGACTGGTGTAATCAGTGTCTAGGAAAGGGAAACTGTTGTTGTTTTCCTTTTCCAAAGTAAACTGGATCCTGTGGATTTGATTAAGTGTGTTGAGAAATTGTGGAATGTATCCAGAACATACAGCCAATTGGCAAACACATCATCTACATAGAGTATCCATATAGTAGGTTTATGTGGGGCAGAGTTTGTCTTTTTCCTTCAATGGTCTCCATAAAAAAAAGTTGGCCAGGAGTGGAGAAAGTGGAGAATCCATGGCTGTCCCCCTCTGTTTGTAGAATTTTCCTTGCCTAATGAAATAACCTGATTTCATGGCGAACTGAAATATGGCTGAGATATTGGGAGGAAATTTGCTTGGATGAGGTCTAAGATATCTTTGAGTGGGACATTGGTGAATAAGGAGGCATCAGAATTGACCATTGTCAGTGTGTTGGAGTAGGAGGTTTTCTATGCTAGCTTTAAAATGGTCTGATTTTTGATGTGTGAAGGTGTGTTGCCAGTATATTGTGTGAGCACATTTGGCTAAATGTTTGGTTAATTTGTATGTGGGGGAATCAATGCCATAAGGATGTAATGGTACATTTTGTTTATGGATTTTTGGTAGTCTGTATATCTGGGGGGGGGTCCAGAGTTAGTCACTTCCACAGCCCAAGAGGTAAAACTTCTTAAGGAGCCTGTGGTGGGTGCTGATGGGATCATTGTTCTATAGGGAGGTAGGTAGAATGATCTAAAAGTAAAGATGCAATCTTACCTGTAATCTGATTGGTTTAGAACTATAGTGGCATTTCCCTTATCCCCTTTAGTAATTACTACTTTTTTTGTGACATGACAAAATTTCATGATGGCTGGGGCATCGCCCGGTTAAACAAGGCCCCCGTTGTTTTCGCCAGGGAACCAGGGCGAACAGTGAAAAGTCAGCTACTGGAAGAAATCTGAAAACACACTCCAGCTCAACATCACCAGAGTTAAAGATCAGTACTATCAACATAAAAAGCCTGAATGGCAAAGAAATGGAGCTAGCTGAGGAATTAGATAAGTTCCAGATTGATATAATAGGGGTGACTGAAACAAAAAAAGACAGGAACCGGTGAGATCATTCTGAGCAATAAAACAAAATGTTATATTCAGGCAATGACAATCAAGGAAAAGGAGTAGCCATGGTATTCAACACAAAATACGAGGCTAATCTTGAATGGCATGCAATCTCAAGTAGAGTAATGTGGGCAAATATGAGAATGGGGAACTGGACAATGAGACTTATTTATGTCTGTGGTCCCACAAAAGGTTCTACTAAGGTAGAAGTGGAGGAATTTTTTGAGGCTTTAGAAAAAAGCAACTGACAAAATGAAAAAGGAAAAGTTGGTCCTTGTTGGGGATCTAAATAGCAGAGTAGGAAGTGATTGTCAGACATACAAAAATAGTTTGGGAAAATTTGGAGAAAAGAGCAAAGCTAATAATAATGGCAAATATCTGTTGGATTTCTGCTCAGGACATGGACTGGTTATTACTAACACCATGTTCCAACATAAAAATTTGCACAAATTCACATGGAGAGGAGAGGCAAGGAATAAGAAAAGTCTCATTGACTATGTTATTGTTGATAGTGATGTTTTCTCCCTGGTGCAGGACACCAGAGTGTACAGTGGAGCTGAAATTGGAAGTGATCACTATTTAGTCTTGAGCAGGATAAAATTGAATTTCATATTGAAAAGAATAACATGTAAGAAAGTTTTAAAGTGAATAAAAGTTGAGCAGCTCTCAGATGTGAACTGTAGACTAAAATACACAAAGATTATTGTAGAAAAAATGAAAGAGTTTGAGAACAGAAACCAAACCTTGGAGATTCAGTGGCGAGCATTGAAGAAAACCCTGATTGATTCAGCTAGAGAGGCATGTGGTGAAGTCGTCTGCAAGGATAGAAAAATTAGAACTCCATGTTGGACACTGGAATTTAAAGAGGCAGTGAAGGAAAAGAAGAAATTTTAAAAGTTCCTGGCAAATAAGTCAGCTTGTGCTCTTAGAGAATACAGAGACAAATGTAAGAAAGCTAAACAATGTGTAAAACTAGCTAAACAAAAGTAATGGGAGGAATTTGGCAGGAACATAGAAAATAAATATCAAGATGGTGGTAAGATATTCTGCAGGTTGTTGAAGCTTAGGAATGGAGGAAAGAATGCTGAAAAGGAGTTTGAGATGATAAAGGTGAAATGAAAACAGGAGAAAAAGATATCCTTGAAGTATGGAGTAATTACTTTGAAAAACTGATAAATGAAACAAGCAGTGATGACAGCACAGTGGTAAAAAAAAAAAAACACTGACCAGGCATGCAGTCAGGAATACATATCCATACTTGAAGTAGAAAAAGCCATCAAAGGCTTGAAATGTGGAAAGGCTGCAGGAGTAGATGATATTTGACCATAAATGCTGAAGTATGGTGGTATAAAAGTCTTACAGTGACTCCACTGCATAGTTCAGAATGCCTGGACAGAGGGACGAATTCCTGATGGTTGGAGTAGAGCTCTCATAGTACCATATATAAAAAGGGAAATAAAACTGAATGTGAGAATTACAGAGGTATTTCCCTACTGAGTGTTCCTGGTAAGATCTATGCAAGTATACTTGAGAAACGGTTGAGAAGAATTGTTGAAGAAAGGCTTGGTGAAGAACTAGCTGGATTCAGGTCAAATAGAGGCTGTCAGGATCAGATCTTCTCTTTACGACAAATAGTGGAGAAATCATGGGAATATAACAAAGATCTGTATTTCAGTTTTGTCAATTTGGAAAAGGCATATGACAAGGTGCCAAGAGAGAAGCTATTCAATACGCTACAGTTATATGGTGTCAAGCAATATAACTGTCAAGCATTATATCAAGCAATACTTAGTCTTTATTTGAGTTGTAAGTCAGCAGTTAGAATTGAAGGAAGTACAGGAAGATGGTTTAATGTTAAATCTGGTGTGAGACAAGGATGTACATTATCCCCTCTGTTATTCATTATCTATATGGATCACATTATGAAGGAAAGTGGTATTAAACATGATATCAGAATTGGAGATGTTAATGTATGAACTCTGCTTTATGCAGATGATGTTATACTTCTAAATAAATCTGCTACAAGTCTGCAAGATTCATTGACTAAATTGAATAACTGTTGTAATAGATATGGTATGAAGGTCAGCAATAAAAAGACGAAGACAATGAAAATAGGCAGAATCATTGAAAATGTCAACTCTGTTGTGAATGGAGAACCTGTGGAACAAGTAAAACATTTCAGCTACTTGGGCATGATTTTTAGTGAAGATGGTAAATTAAATATTGAAATAGGCAACAGAATCAACAAAGCTGGTATGGTAGGAAGTCAGTTGAATAAATTCATATGGAATAAGCGAGAAATTAGTTGGAACTCTAAATTATCTGTATACAAGACAGTGTTCAAACCAGTTTTAACTTATAGATCTGAGAGCTGGGTCAGAAGTAAAACACTTGACCAAAGACTAGAGACTGCAGATATGAGAGTCCTGAGAAAGATTAGAGGCTTGAACAGATTGCATCAATGGCAATATTGTATTAAAAACGAGGATATTAGGAAAGAACTTGACATTGTCAGCATCCAGGAATGCGTTAGCAGAGCTAATCTCAGTGGTATGGTCACTTAAACAGAATGGGAGAGGAATGATTAGCAAAACAAGTGTTCTCTACCAGGTTGGCAGGAAAACGACCCAGGGGAAGACCAAGATATAGGTGGATTGACATGGTACAAAGTGCCTTAGATGATAGAAATATAATGTTGGAGTCTTGACAAGTAACAGACTGATTTGGAGGAAACTTGTAGATAGGAAGTTAGTAATGATGTAAATTTTTCGTGTAGTGCTATCATATCCTGTACACTCCTTGAGGATAAATGGCAGGAATTTGATGATGATGACTTTTTTTGTTGCTTTTCATTTCTTGTAGAGCTTTGAATTCTTCTTTTTATAGGTTGGCTTGGGTAAGAACACTGGCTACGTCCATTCTGATATTGTAGGCAATATGGTTGGGAAGGCTGCAGATATCTCATTCTACCTGTATCGTTATTTAATTTTTTGAAATTATGGATTCTACAACAGTGTTAAAATAACTGTTTTAATTATCCTGACGTTTTTATCTTCATATACAAGACAAGCTGCGTTAGATGTAAAGCCGTAAGCTAGAGAAACAATAATTCGATCATATGCTACTCACTGGCATGACCTGTAGTGAAAAAGAAAAAAAAATACATCAAGCTAGATTTAATTTATGATTACATGAATAAACATTCTTGCTTTTTTTCACTAGAGGTCATGCCAGTGAGTAGCATGTGATCAAATCATTGTTTCTCTAGCTTACGGTTTGAAATGTAATGCAGCTTGTCTTGTATATTTATGTAATGTTGTGTCCCTTTCTCTATAATTTCTTATTGTACCTGTGTATCGCACATCAAGTCTCATTCAGGAAGTCATGTGGTATCTCCAAACACAAAGGAATTGTCCCAGGATTGAGCCAAGACCAGTGAAGCAGGGTCTTTTGAATCTTGCTTCTTGTAAAATGTAGGATAATTTATTTTTTTGCAGCACCACCTGAATCGTTATGTTTTATCCTTGGAATCACCGAGAAGTGATTCCAAGGATATACAATGGTGACTAGTAATATGCAGTCATGACCTGAATCGGACTTCCTTTGTTTCCCGCTTAGATTCGTGTATCCTCGTTGCAGGTGGTGCATCGGATTCTTTGCCTCAGAAAAAAGGCAGGGAGTTAAATATAGCTAAGATTTATCAAACACACTAATGCAACATACAATACAAAATAGCACATACTAAATTCAAGCCACATAAATCGTTCAAGTAAATTCCTATGATTAACCCTTAAATTAATGAGAACACTAAAACAACAAATTCCATGTATTACATACAAGCTAAACTTTCTTAGAAATACACTGCTTTATGTTAACTTCAACAACTAAATACATAATGGAACTCATTGTTCCAGCTAGACCCTGCTCTATCCTCTCTTAAACATTCTGCAATACTTTAACCTATACAAGAGTTAACACAACATGGTCGTCAACAATTAAAGCACTATAGTTCCCTCCTAAGTTCAATCAACATCTCTGTCCCTTAATGTCTCTTTACTTCATTCACAATTCTTAAGGATCCCTTATACATGAAAAGAAAAGTTCTACATCACCATGGCTTTGTTACACTTGTTCCTCCAGATTCTGATAGCCTCCTTCAATTCCGATCATTCTTCAGGTCAGATCGATCAATGCGTTCACTTGGATATCTTTCCACTCCTGGGAAACTTTGCACAACTCCTGCACTGTTGATCCTCTCTGAGTATGGCTGAGGTTATGTTCTTACTCCTATCTCATGGCGTAGGCTGCACACCAAATGGATAGGGATATGCCCTTCTGTATGAGGTCAAAGGCATGTATCCTCATCAGCACTCGACCGGCAAATATTATCTGCGTTCGTCAACCGTTGAATAGAGCTCCGATCATTCTTCGTTCCGGGTTCTACGGGACAGAGCTGCTCCATCTGCCGAGCAGGTACCCTTGGACCACTGGTTAAGCACAAGACGACTGCCGAAGAGATAAGAGAGCGAGAGGTGGGAGTTGCTGACCCTTTTATACCTTCACCCTTATCGACAACCACTGCCACCTACGTAGCTCACCTAATGCACAGCACTCCTCCCTTCTGGGTGTTGCTCAGCATCGTATTTCTCTTTCACGTCACACTACTCCACATGTCTTTGAGCATGCTACGCCCTGTGGAGTTTTCTTCTTCCTTCAGTCAGCACTCCCCGTGACTTTTGAGCTTTTATTTACAGTGAATTTTGCAAGTCATTGTACAAACATATAATTCCAATTCTAACCAAAATAAAATTCTATTTATATGATACTACTGGCCTTACACAATATATTTCTTTTATCGTCTATTTTTTTTCCATTATCCAGATTAACCATAGTTCATACAGTATATTTCTTTTTATAAAGTTTTTTTTGCTGGTACCTGTAATTCATACCTAGAAGCAAGCACTTTTCGAAATGAGAATCCCCTTTTTCCTTCCCCTCGGTTTTTTTTCTTTTGTTAAACGATGAACTAGGGTTCCTAGGAATCCTCTTCATTCAAAGTTTAGCAGTATGCTCCAGATGATGATCTTGATATGAAGATCGAAACGTCGGGATAATAAAAAGAGTTATTTTAACAGGGTTGTAGAATCCATAATTTCAAAAATGAATGCTGATCACCGTGTAACACTAAAAGAAAGGATTTAGGTTTAGTTGGGTTTGTTATGATGTATGTATGTAACAGGAATTTTTCTGCTTTGGTCATCCAAATACGGGATCTTTCTACTGATTCAGTCAAAATTGAATATCTGAAACTCGGTGTATCTCTAGTTAATATCTTGATTAAGCATCATACATATGATTGTAAGTAATTTAACTATATCAGATCAAGGAAATTTACATGAAACTTATTGGAAAGATTCTCGTTTTTTATTTCTTGACTAGACAACTTATGCAGCTGGAAAGGTTATCAGAACTTAATGTTTTGCAAAAATATTTATTTCATTTCCCTCCGAGCCAATGTTGTCAGATGATTTACTTGTCTGACTGAAAAAATATCATAAGACAACTGATTATTCCAATAATCTTAATTATTTATTCCCAAATTATTGGAATGAATTTATTCGTCAAACAGTTATTTTGATCCTTTAATCAGTAATTTTAAAATATTATGTAGCTGGTAATATGATTGCCATGTTTGTCACTTCAGTAACATATTATGATTGATTTGTTAGTGGAATATAGCTTCTTTTAAATTCTTTTCACCCACTATCTTATGTAACATCTGGATAGAGAATTTAGACATCCTTTGTTCTTATCTTGCTTACACTATTAATATGCAGTTAACTTGCAAATTATTTTGTGCTGAAAGCGTCTGTGGTATGAGTCCTACCAAAGAATGGTTAACATTGGTCAACAAAAATCCTACATCAATTCCACCCCTTTCCTGCAAAAAAAAAAAAAAGCAGTTTTCAGAGCAGCAATAATTCTTCCCTATATTTGGTTAGTGACAGACAAGATTTTAAAGTTGCTACTTCAAACTGGGTGTCAAATTTACATTTTATTCCCTTAATCATTTCCAGTCCCCTTAGTCCTCTAATTCATGCCAAGAGTTCAGTGAATAGAGTAGGAGTGAGGTGGATAAACATGGAATCAACTTTGCCATTCAACACTTAATAAACCTGGCTTTTCAAGATCACCTGTAGCAGTGGAATGTATGATATAGGATAGACAGGCAGGTTATGAGAGATAAGAATGTCTAAATATTTCAAAAATAGAGAGAGAGAGAGAGAGAAAGGAAACTTAATACAGCATTGGCAACACATACAACAGAAACCAATGTAGAGCCAGTAGAAATGATAAAACATCCACAACAGTGCAACAAGAAACAATGCATGATATTACACCTGATCCTCTCTCTCTTAAAACATCTATTTCTATATTTGTAGATGCCAGTGGCACACATGTCACCAACCATGCTAGGCCAGCCTGGTTGGCAGATCTGCTCTCCAGCCAAAAACAGTGCAGCATGGGATGGAAGCAATTGAAGGTTTTCAGGTGTTGGATTTGGTGGTATCATCATGGAATGTGGTTGTGAATGAGATCGACATTCTCACCTATTGGTGAGAGTGATCATGAGATATTGGTTTGAAAAGTAGTCATACAGGAAAAGGTTCTTATCAAGAAGTTGTGTGGAACTATAATGTGGGTGATTGAGAAGTTTCATAGTCAACTGACATCAATACATTGAGTTGATGAGTTGTGCACGAAAGATGTTGACAGTGTATGGGAAATAAGACAGTATCTCATACAAGAATGCATAACTGTATGCCAAGAGTTCAGAGAATAGAATAGGAGTGAAGCGGATAAATATGAAATCAAGCAAGCAGTATGGCAAAAAAAAGTTATGGAGAAGGTACAGGATGGTTTGTAGTGAACAGATGCATGGAGAATATAAACTTTGGGACAGAAAAGTGACGAATATAAACTTTGGGACGGAAAAGTGACAGAAATGCTTAAAGAAAGAAAGGGGAAAAAAAAAATAGAATATGAAGGGACATTAGCCAGTCAGGTCAAAGATAATCCAAGGGAATTTTTCTCTTATGTGGCAAGCAAGAGGGAAAAATAATGCAGGTTGGCACTGGTAGATAGCTATGGTAGCAGAGTAACCATAGCAAATGATATAGTGGAATGATTTTGTGCAAATTAAAGAAGGGTGGCAAGTATTAGGAGAATTGGAAGTGAAGGGTTGCTTGGGTTAGATGTTAATAAAGCTGTGAGAATGGATGACATATCGCCACGTATTTTTAAAGAATGTGCAAAAGTTAGCAATGCCCTTTACCTGGTTATTTAATGAGTCACACAGTGGGGAAGGCTCCTAAGGAGTGGAAAGCAAGCAAACCTCTCCACAACCATGGTTCTAGGACAGAAGTTTCCAATTATAGACGTTTGTATATTTGCAGTTGTGTTCAGTGTTGGAGAAACTGGTTAGAAATTGAACACTGCATTGGGTTGATGGACATAAGATTCTCTGTGATGGTCAGCATGTGTTTGTGAAGAGCAGGTCTTTTAGCAATCAGCTTACATTTTATGATAAGGTGATGAATGCCTTAGATAAAGGAGATTCATATACACTGATTTTCTTGGACTTTGCAAAAGCATTTGATTAATTATAACATGATAGATTGGTGTATAAGCTGCAGAAGAGATGGTATTGGATAACAGATTGATTAGATGGTTTGAAGATTGGCTTTCTGAAAGATACGAACAAGTTCTGTATGGTGAAGCAGTGTCTCAAAAGAGGAACATGACAAGTGGTGTTCCTCGAGGTTCTGTTTTTGAGCCCCTTAATGATATTTCATGTGGATTGACTGGAGATCATCAAATGTTTGCAGATGATGCAAATTTAGGTAGAATTATCAGGAGTATTGCTGATAATTCTCTACACGAAGATTTGAATAGACTTTTAGCTTGGACAGATGAGTAGGGTTATAGCATTTAATATTAATAAATGCAAGGTTTTGCACATTGGGGTCCAGAGATATAAGGCTACTTACTGTGTTGGTAAAGCTGTCCTTCAGAAAGTGGATGAGATTTAGGATCTTGTAGTGATAGTAGACAGTGGACTAAATTTCTGAGGGCACATTGCAAATGTTGTGAAGACTACATAGCATATTCCTGCTATAATAAAAAGTACATTGACATGTAGAGATGAGGTGGTAGTGATGCCTCTATATAAGGCATCGGTCTGACGACACGTGGACTATTGTTCCCAAATTTGGTTGCCTAGTTTTCATTGTGATGTAAAAATACTTGAGAATGTCCAAATTGATATTGGGACTCTGGAGTGTTGGTTATACAGAGTGGTTGAAGAAATGTTGAATACAGAGTTCAAAGAATAGGAGGAAGAGCAGATAAGATGGACATTCAAGTTAGTTAGGGATTCTATCAAATTAATACAGGAGGAATTTAAAAAAAAGAAAGACGTTAAAATAGGAAGAATGAGGGTCCATCCCTGGAAGTTTTATAAAGATGTGAAGAGTGAAAGAGTAGATTTTTTACATGGAGTTGGTAAGTGGGAATGCATTACTGGAACGCATTGTGAATGCAGGGAGTGTACATAATTTCAAAGTTCATTATGATAGACTTGTTGCTGATTGAGTAGGTCTTCCATGGAGGTTACCATAAGAATGTGCTGGTTGACTGTTTTACATAAACAGCCTGCACATAAAAACTTAATAATTCATTAATACCATGCATGTTCTATTTACATACATGGTTTGTTTGCATTTTGAATAATTTTTGCATTCTTATAAGAATATTACAACGCCCTCCATTTCAGAAACTATAACACATTTTAGGAATGTTAGTCAAGTGGGTAATATTTATTATCCTACTAGTTTCACCGATTTTTGCTATCGGCATCTTCAGGGATACAATTGGTAAGCGACATTAAAAACTAGGTTTTAACTGACAGTTCTAATTCATACAAAATTAGTACAGTGCAAGACAATGCGTGTGTCTCGGGAACATGATTTATTTGTTACGAGACATAATGTAATTGCGTGAAAGTTCATTTCTTTGATGTTTAGTGATCTAATTAAAGTTAGATTTAGTGATCTAATGACTTACAATTAAAAAGCAGCATAATCCTCTCCACTCCGTCAAGATCTCCTAACACCAACTCTAATCAAATGGAAAGAAGAACACTACTCAAATTAAAGAATAATAAAGACATCATCATACTTAAAGCTGACAAAGGCAATAATACTATTATCTTGAATACAAAAGATTATGAAAAGAAAATTAACAATCTATTATCAGACGCATCTGTCTATGAGGTTCTCAGTACAGATCCTACGCAAAAAAAACCATAACGACACCAATGAACTATTACGTGGAATGACAAACTGGCCTATAAACTTAATAAGAAAGCTAAAATCCATGCACCCGTTGACTCCAAGATTGTATGGCATTCCTAAAATACATCAAGAAGGTACACCATTACATCCAATAGTTGATGGAATCTATTCTCCAACTTACCAACTGTCTAAATATCTAGCCAAGATTTTACAACAACATATTCACAACTCAGATACTTATATCAAAAACTCGCAACATTTTATTGAAAAATTAAAAAACATCCCTATCTCTCAAGATACTAACAAGCCTTGATGTCACATCTCTGTTTACAAACATTCCGGTTGTGGAAGTCATCAACATCTTAGACAACTTGTTCCTGAGAAACATCACTACGTTGTTCAATCATTGTTTAACTTTGAACTATTTCATTTGGCAAAAAACTGTCTACAAACAACTTACTGGATTAGCCATGGGTAGCCCCCTCTCCTTCTTGTGCTGACTTATTCATGGAAGACCTAGAAGATAAAATCTTATCTCAAATTACCCCAAAACCTAAAACTTGGTACAGATATGTAGATGACATCTTTATCATTTGGAATCATAGGAAAGAACTGATTATCTCAACCAAATCAATAGTTTCTACCATACCATCAAATTCACATTAGAAATTGAAAAAGATGAAAAACTTCCATTCCTAGACATCCTAATAAAGAAACAAACCAATAACAGTATCAACCTGTCTGTGTATAGAAAACTTACGAACACTGGCCGTTACCTCCATTTCAACTCATCACATCATATATCCCAGAAACTTAGCATTATCCATATGCTTAAGAAAAGAGCTATACAGTACACTGCAGACCAAGATGACTTACAAGAAGAATTAACTACAATATCCAGAGAGCTATCCTTAAATGGTTATCCTAAAAGACTCTGCAACAAGATTCTCTTTTTGGATATACCACAAAGACAAAGTGATGACACCGAATACATCAGTACTATAACTATTTCATTTGTCAGCAGCATTTCCAAAAAAATTGGCTATCCTTCTAAAACCACAGAGTAGCATTCAAGCCGGTCAATACTATTCGGAAATTTTTAAGATCATCGAAAGACCCTCATTCATTCTACAAGTACTCTGGAGTATATAATATACCTTGTTCCTGTGTTAATTACATTGGTCAGACCTCTAGAAGCTTCGAAACGAGACAGAAAGAGCATATAGCTATGTTAGAAACAATAGACAGGATATCTCAGGCCTTTCTTCCCACTTTGCCTCTACCAACCATCTTATTGAGTGAGATAAGAGTCATATGCCCTATATAGAAGAGAACTACCATTCCGGAACCTTCAAGGAGGCTGCTATGGTCGCCCGTTCAACAGGAAACCTAAATAAGAATTGAGATCTAATCCTACGGGAAATTCGGAAAACTTTAATTAGATCACTAAACATCAAAGAAATGAACTTTCATGCCAATTACGTTATGTCTCGTAACAAATAAATCATGTTCCCGAGACACACGCATTGTCTCGCACTGTACTAATTTTGTATGAATTAGAACTGTCAGTTAAAACTTGGTCTGTTACCTTCATGTCGCTTACCAATTGTATCCCTGAAGATGCCGATAGCAAAAATCGGTGAAACTAGTAGGATAATAAATATTACCCACTTGACTAACATTCCTAAAATCTGTTATAGTTTCTTATACAAGTAGTCAAGAAAGAAAATCACATCTTCCATTTCAAATTTGACAAAATGGCTGCCCCTTTTTACAGTATGACACAAAAGGGTGTCAGAGGTGCTTCTGATATGAAGATACAAAATCTGAAAATTCAGTTCATTGTCTATTTCACTTGAACCTGACTTGTTCTTTGGTTTTCTGAACTATGCTTGCGAGACATGGAAGTGGTTGTAATAATATAATTTGTAAAGAACTGCTTCACATGTATATGTAAGAGAAAACTAAATATAATTGATTAATCTTATGTATTTTGCTCAATATTTCATGAGCTTCTTTCAGAGAGAAGGTAGAACTGGTAAAAACATTTAAATTCTGAATACAAGAACAAGTCAATATGGCATGCATATAATCACTTCAGTTATAACTGTGCAGTAAGAAGAAACGTAGTGTTCAGACATGGGAATAAATGTATAATTTTTTTTTTTTAAAGTATAAACAATTAACGATCGCTTCCCAAAACTTAGAGATGGCATACAGTCAGTCTGATTAGGACAATCTTGTAGGGTTTCACACAACTCAATAATAGATGATCAAATTCTAACCTACTAGAGGCATGAAAAGCGAGGCCTGAATCTTCAGATTCCAAAAATTTTATATAATCTTCATGTTCTTCAATTCTAATAGTAGCAGAATGGCCAGTCTTTCCAAGTAGCAATGATGATAACAGGTTATTTGATAAACACCAGGCTTTGATTGAGGTGATAATGTACCTTTGATAGGTAATAAGAAAGATGACAACTTTCGGGCTGGTTTGAAGGTAGTATACAAATTATATCTGTGAAGGGTCCTTGTTATTTGTTCAGATGTTCTTTTAAGGTATGTGGATCCTTTTAACATCAGATTGCAATCTGGAAGAAGGATGATAATTATCATCCTTCTTCCAGATTCCAGATAATTTGTGCATCAAGGTTTTGCAATATCCATTAAGTAATAGAACTAGTTTTATTTTATTTAATTCTTCTAGTAGAAGAGATTCAAAAGAACAGATTTTGCTTGCTTGGTGTACAAGGCTTTTGATAATACCTATTTTTTTGTGAAGGATGATGTGAAGATGTGTGGATATATCTGCCTGTAAAGGATACTGTAAACAGAAATATACAGTATTACCAGTAGAGTTGTAATGTATTAAAGTATCCAAAAAGGGAAGACTGTTGTTAGATTTGCGTTCAATAGTGAACTTTATGTGAGTATATAAAGAGTTAATTTTATCCAGCAATTGAAGTAGTTCAGTTTCATAGCGAGATCAGATTGCAAAGATATCATCTACAAAATATAGCCAAATGCTGGGGTCAAGGAGAAATGGTGTTAGAAATCTGATCCTCTAAATGTTCCATAAAATAATAAGCCAAAGCAATTGATATAGGACTCTCTGTCACAGCACCTTTGATCTGCTGAAATAATTTATTACACTAAGTAAAATAACCACCATTCATAGTAAACTTAAGTAAATTGATAATAGGGAAATCTACTTCTAAAAGCTGTAGTTTCTTGAAGTGGTATATTTGTAAACAGTAAAACTACATCAAAGGAAACCATAATTTCAGAATCTTGAAGGTCTTGAAGAAATCTTGAAGAAATTTTTCTTTGAAGTCGCAAAACTATTGTTGAGATAAGGGTTGGTTTATCCAGTAAAGTTTTGAAGTTTTGGAAGATATATACCTACTCTATTACTATTAGTTTTCTCTTACATATGTGAAGTCATTATTTATACATTGTCTAACACACTTCTTAAACTTTAGGTAATGGAAGTGGTAGAGAGGATTCAGAAGGGTCACCAAAATGATAACTAGTCTGTAGAGTGCTCTTCATGTTAGAAAAAAGTACCATGAAATGACCTCAGAACTCAAAAAAAAATTTGATTATCAACGTAGCTATTATGATCCAAAGAATTATTCTAAGGTAGTGCTTTTTTACCTACAAAAGATTACAAATTTTTTTTCTCCTACAGAAATCCAGCTTTTGAAGCTGCAAGAAGGAGAAGAATTGTGACAGTAGTATTATGGCTTATGGATAAGTAAGTAATTTTATTATTTCTGAGATTTTCTGAAATCAAACTTTAAAAACAGATCAGTGCTTTTAGCCCTATTTTTATTTTTAAAATGTGTGCATGTTGATACATTTTTTTTATATACTAGTGAATTTTTTTTTAATCATTTCTAGGTTTTCACTTCATGTAAATTCACCCTTTGAAAGATATATTTAGCATCATTCAAAAGTTCTTCTTTGGCATGCTAAGTACAAGACTTAGTTTTCAAAAAGTTAAGAAATGCATCCCCATTTTTCTGGTATGAATGTTAAGATAATGAACAAGTTTTGTCCCTTTTACTCCTTTCATCTTTCTTGTATATTGAGTCCTGTGGATTTTCCATGATTACAAGATCACACATATATATTGTAGTAAAAATTATTTATTGTACAAATATTTTCTTCTTTATTCTAAGAAATCAGAGTAAGCAAAGAAATGTGATAGATTTGAGCAATGTAACCCATGCACTCTAAAGAAACATTAAAGTGCATAGGTTACATTAGAATCTCTTGATACATGCAGTTGTATATTCATTTGAATAAAAACACGAGAATAATCCAAATAATTAAGTCCCCTGTATGGCCTTCAAAAGAAGGTGAAGTCCACAGGACTCCTATACCTTACATTAAGGTGGTTTACCATGGTGTTACCTAGCACCAGTGATGCTACCTGGTTTTTACCAAGTTCCCTGATTGTACAGCTTGTTTTATTACAGACAAACAGGAAGATAAAACATATTTCTTAACATTAAGACCATATCTCGCTTATCTGGCATGGTACAACATGGAATCAAGAACAGTAGCCTCAGGATATTGTTGGATGACACCAAACTTTTACATGATCTAAGTATGAACGTTTATTCAAGGAAAGTGCTGAAGCACTACTTTGACTGAACCTTAATTGTAATGACTAGCTTTTTATCTCTAAAATATAGAAAATTGTTATCCTCAACTGTATTAGTCCTCCCCCACCACCACCTCTAACCCAATAGTGTTTTGATTTGAATAAACAAATGATTGCATGCATAGAGGAATTCTATTATAGCACATGTGCTATTTTTTTTCTTGTTAAAATTCATCATTGTTGAAAGTTTATTTTTCACTTGGTTAGACTACAATAAATTTAGTTTAATCCTTTATCCAAGTGTGAGCAAACAAAGTTTGTGCCTGAAAGTATCTTCAGGACTTGGGTAAGGTGGTACAACACCAGGCAACTTGTTGCAAAGGTGGAGCAAGCTAACATCACTCCTATCTCAGGATCTCCCACAATGCAAAACACATCTCCTTGCGGATATGTCTAATGTTATGCATTAAGGGAAGTGCCACTACCCAGACTAGTTTCGACCTTTATTGAGGTCTCTTCAGTGGGAGCCAGACCCAAGTGGAGATAACAGGCAGAAGCATTAGCAAGGTCATCTCTATCTATAGGAGTTGCCAAACAGTGTGCCACCTTTTTAATAAATTACTCTGGATTTAGAGAAAGATGTTGAAAGTTTATTTTTCACTTGGTTAGACTATAATAAATTTAGTTTAATCCTTTATCCAAGTGTGAGCAAATAAAGTTTATAGGTAGAGACGACCTTGCTAATGCTTCTGCCTGGTATCTCCACTTGGGTCTGGCTTCCACTGAAGAGACCTCACTAAAGGTCGAAACTAGTCTGGGTAGTGGCCTTTCCCTTAATGCATAAAATTATACATATCCGCAAGGAGATGTGTTTTGCATTATGGGAGATACTGAGATAGGAGTGATGTTAGCTTGCTCCACCTTTGCAGCAAGTTGCCCGACCACCTTACCCCAGTCCTGAAGATACTTTCAGGCGCAAACTTTGTTTGCTCACACTTGAATAAAGGATTAAACAAAATTTATTATAGTCTAACCATCTGAAAAATAAACTTTCAACATCTTTCTCTAAATCCAGAGTAATTTATTAAAAAGGTGGCACACCGTTTGGAAACTCCTATAGGTAGAGATGACCTTGCTAATGCTTCTGCCTGGTATCTCCACTTGGATCTGGCTCCCACTGAAGAGACCTCAATAAAGGTCGAAACTAGTTTGGGTAGTGGCCCTTCCCTTAATGCATAATATTAAGGAGATGTGTTTTGCATTATGGGAGATACTGAGATAGGAGCAATGTTAGCTTGCTCCACTTTTGCAACGAGTTGCCCGGTGTTGTACCACCTTACCCCAGTCCTGAAGATACTTTCAGGTGCAAACTTTGTTTGCTCATACTTGGATAAAGGATTAAACTAAATTTATTATTCATCATTGTTTTGTTTTTTTTTCACTTACACTGATGTCTTACAATACATAAGACAAAATATTTGTATAATAAATAATTTTTACTCTGGTATGTGTAATCATATAATCTTCCAACATTTAATGGTTATTTCTAGTGCTTCTTTGGTACATTGTCAGATTTTGTTTAATCTGTTATTATACAGATTAAAGTCTGGACAAAGTGCTTTCTCTTTTCATCCTGTCTTTTTAAAAAAAAAAAGGAATCTCCTTGATTCAATCTCAGTTCAGTCTTACATCACTTTATATGGATGTATTGAGGAGTACACTTCGAAAGCACAATGGATGTAACTAAAATTAATTTCTTACTTAATTAAAAAATCTGTGGATATTTTGAAGTGTGTTTTCATAGCATATCTTGATTTTTAAAGACAAACAATTAAGTGTAAAATGCAGGAAATTCACATTTCATTCCTCTGTCAACTAATAGCCAGTGCACCGGCGTTAAATTTTAGAATCATAAAACGATCTTTGTTGGTTTGGTTAGCTGAGTGAATAGTCCCTCAGCTTTCCATTATGTTTAATGGAAATATACATGCTTTAGATCTGATTGCTGCTGCTGTGACATGGATGTTTTGTGAATATCCTCACCACTATTTATTGAAAAACTGAAGTGGGTTGAAAAAGTGATGATTTTGTCTCTAGAGTAAGTGTCTATTTTTTCATAAACTTGTTTGCAAATGCTTGGTTGATTGAAAATGATGAGAGAATTCCTTGATTCTATGATATATACTATTTAAAAAATAAATCTTCGTTTACCTTAAATAGTGCTCTGAAAAAGGAATGAGGGCCTTCATTCCTTTTTGCTGAAAACTCCCAATGTACATTCAAGTCCTGGTTCTTCTAACAAACGTACCAGAGCAGTGTAACACTTAAATCTGTTGATATTTTGCATTGAGTTTCCTAACATATCTTGATTTTAAAGACAAGCAATTAAACTTAAAATGCAGAAATTTCACATTTCATTGCCCTTTCAACTAATAGCCAGTGCACCAGCATTAAATATTAGGATGATGGAACTGCACCTTGATAGCACAGTTGGAAGAACAATGGTACATTGTGCTCTTAGATTGGAAGAGGCCAGAGTTCTATTTTTGTTGTGAGTAGGGGAATCTTTATATGGGCTTTTTTCTCCTAGCAATTTGAATTTTTCATTCCACCTACAGACAAATTGGCTGTGAGAACATATGCAATCACCAAAGTTGCATATGTTCTTCTATGTAGAGGTGGTGATGGGCAGTGGATGGCAGATTTGGTAGATTAAGTAACCAAGACAGGGAGTTGTAATAGATTACCTTCTCTCAATGAGTCCTTGTGACTTCTAGCAGTTGTTCTCATAATAATAAAATAAAAATTCACTATAATGGCTCAAATCAAAAATGCCAGCTTTTCACTCGGCCTATACTTTGTCCTGAAACAAGTGCAAGAATCATCAAATCCAAAGCACATTTTGTAAAGGCTAGATGCAAAAAAACCTAGCCTCCTGTTCAAAAAGGCCCAACATAACTTCTGTCCCTTTAGTTTCTACCTCTTGGCATCTGTCTTTTCTTTCAGTTCTATAAATAACAAAGATGGATCACCTACCATACCATGGTAGGCAGAACATCATAAAAATCTTCATTGGTCATGATAATAATAAATCTCCTCATCCAGATGGCATCTCTCCATTTGTGCTAAAAACTTGAGTGAGAATACCCATCTTATATCTTGCTATATAAGCTGTCACTCATTTTAGTGTCTTTCTAATAGCATGGAATTCTTGTGTAGAGGCTTAAGTGCTGTGAGGGAATTCCCCCTGACATCTTAGATCTCTTTTCCTTTGCCATCAACTCTGGATATTTCTCTTGGAAGAACAAAATCTACAAGCAGATAGAGGGAACCGCCATGGGTTTCCCCCCCCCCCTCTCACCCCCCTTGCCAATTTCTATATGGAAGATTTCGAAAAACGAGCCATAGACTCAGCCCCACTCAAACCTTCTATCCGGCTAAGATATGTAGATGATGTGTTCTCTATTTGGCCTCATGGCCCAGATACGTTAGACTCCTTCCTCAGTCATCTCAATAGCCTACATCCAAGAATCCAGTTTACTATGGAAAAGGAAAAGAACAATTGTTTACCCTTCCTAGACACCTTAGTCACACGCCTGCCTAATGATACACTTGCCTTCACTGTATACAGAAAACACACACACACACACACACACACACACACACACACACACACACACACACACACAGGCAGATACATTCACAAACTCTCCCACCACCACACCTTGCAACAATATGGCATCATTAAAACTCTTACCAAGAGAGCCCACAATCTTTGTTCCAGTGGAACCGCCCTCACTACTGAGCTTAACCACATACACAGTATCAAAAAAATAATCAGTTCCTCCCCCATTCCCCGTCCCTCTCGTCAACAAGATTTTAAAAATGCCATCACCATACCCTACATCCGAGGCACTTCGGAAAAAATAGCCAAGATACTAAAAAAGTATAACCTACACACAGCATATAAGCCCTACTGCAAACTTGCTACCCTTATCCATTCTACGAAAGATCAGCTCCCTCCTCTCTCTCTGCCTGGAGTTTACAAAGTACCCTGTTCCTGTAAGCTTGCGTACTTTGGACAGACAGGCAGATCAGCATCCATCCGCCTGGAGGAACACAAGTCGTACATCGTTAAACACAACTATGGCCATTCAGGCTTGGCTGACCATGTTTTGGACACCACCCACAGAGTATCATGGAAGAAAACCACCATGCTCCACCACAGCAAATTCAAGAAAGAGAGACTTTTCTTAGAAGCAGCAGCAGCAGCTCTCAGAAACCAACCAAATCTTAACAAATACGGTTGCATTAAGCTTCCGAAGATTTGGGAAACACTCATCACCAGAGGTCCCACCTACTACTGCCCTTAGAGGGCGATCCACCTAGATAGGACTCTAGTGTCACCCACGTGGTTGGGCTTAGTATTGTAAGTTTTTGTGTGCATGTTACATTAATTGTTTTCGTAATCCCCGTAGATGTCCTAGTGACTAGGACGAAATATAGGAAGTATTAAATTCTATTTTAATTCTTTTTGAGTGTTGTAAAAAATCCATTAAACCTCCAACATAATAATAGCATGGAAGCAAGCCTTTATCCAGCTTCTTCCTTAAAAGGGAGATATATCATCCCTTTGCTCTTGTTTCTCTACTCTCGAAAGTAACAGAAGATCATTAACAGCCCAGCACTTCACAGTTTATAAACCCATCAGTCAGTGATTATCAATATGGATTCTGCCACTCTTTCTACAGCAGGCCATGGAAAAGATTGGAGAAACTTATGCAGTCACTCTGTTTCCAAGAGATTTGATAGCAAGTATTACAGGCCTTTTTATCAATTTATCTTAGTTTCCCTTCTGCCATTTCTGATTGGATTATACAGCTTCCTGTCATTGCATTTTTCCATCGATGTTGGAGTACCATAGGGCTGTGTATGCACTTCGTATCCTTTCCATACTTGCACTGATGAATGACAGTGCTATCCATTCCTGTCTGTCCTATCTTATTTCCTATCCTGTCTTATTTCGCTCTCTTACTTTTGATAATATTCTGCTCTGTCAAAATCAATTTTCTCTTCTTCGGTTTAACTTTCACATCTAATTTCTCTTGGTACAACAAATTACATCCATAGCTTCAGCAGTTTCAAAAAATTTTATTCATAATGACTCTTTCTGCTCAAGTCCAAACATGATGGATTGCAAATCTGCCTAACCCTAGAATATTTTACATTTGGAGTAGTGCACCCAAAACTTCCTTAAGAGCTCTTGATTGTATCAGGGAATATACTCAATTGGTAATCTTCCCCTTCCCTCAAATTGCTTTCTCATAGATGCAATATATCTGCGTTACCCTACAAACTAGCCATTAGCCGTTTCTCCTTCCTCTAATTTGCTATAACATATTTGAAATATTTGCAGACAACTCGTAAATCTTGATTACATTGATTAAAAACATAACCCAGAGTTTTTGTCTGTCTGTATGTACTGTTCAGCTCTATTTTAATGGAGTTTAGTATTTGTGATTTCTACAAAAAAATTGTTATATTAGCTGGTTTAAATTTGGGTAATTTTGTTGCTAAATACAAATAAACAATACGGTATTCATTATCATTAAGGGCCTCACCATCATGCACAATGCTCATCAAACCATATCTTCACTTATTCACTTTTTCTGCATCTATCACCCACTTCCTGAGAGAATGATTGGTTCCACTGTTTGAGTGGAATGCACCAGCCATTTTCCATGGGGAAACAAACTGCTTCCCACCTTTGCACATTCACATTACTTATACAGCTTCTAGGGATGGACTTTGTTCTACCTCTGTCTTCCACTCATGAGAAGTGTAGTTTACATTAATCTCTCACCACCATGCATCTCATTCACAAACCCTTCTCTTGATTGACCTGGCTCTGCAGATGGCACTTTTCAAAATGGGCTTTACACCTGACATTCCAAAGATCTGATAACACCCACCACTTTATTCAATCTTTGTGTGAACCCTTTTCAAAATATCTTCATCTTGAAAACTAGATGACTATATCTGTGCATTGATCTGGACCTCATTGAGGCCTTGCATGATGGAGCAATAGCCTTTTTCTTCTGCATGCAGTATTCTCTTCATCTTGCCCATAATCCATTGTCATATTCACAGTTCTTGCAGTATCACCCTAAATTTCAGATCTTTACCATCAATCTGATTTCCTTTTCTTCTCCAGCTTGTGCAGCTCTTTTCAAAAGATGCAATCTCATTTACACCTCTCAATGTCCAGAGCTGCCTGTATCCATTAGATGTGGAAACCCTTGTATAGTGACATGAATATACAAGGATTTCCCTTGCTTTTTTTTTATTGAAGTAGTTAATTTATGAATTCAGTTAACACCAGTGCAGTAGCATTTCAAGCAAATCATTATAGTGTATTGTAAATAGGCTGGAGACTTTACTGGAAATCCAAGGTTGAGTTGAAATTGTGAAATAAGATTTGATTTTTTGAGATCATTTATGTCTGTAATTTCTTATCCTCATTTCAGCATTGTATGGTATATGAGAAAATCTTGTAAATTGTTGTATTAATTTTTTTTTTTTTTTTTTGATAGATTATTATTGAGGAAAGCTTTATTTGACCATTTACAGAAAAGAGGAATACAGGTTGGTGTGCTGAAATAATTGTGTTTAAAATGTTTGGCATAGTTTATTTTGCTCTTAAGTAATACATCGATAACTTTTAAAGTTTCATAAAATTTCTAAATAAATAGCCCTATAAATGATTGCAGAACACCTAAACAAAGTAGGAAATGGATTGATAACACCGAAATATTCTGAAAAAGTTAAAGCCGAATAAAAAGAGAATTAATGTGCATTCTCTTTTTAATAAAGAGAATGCATTAATTTATGTACAAAAGGTTGTATAGTACATTTGTATGTTGGTTGAGATCAGGAAATATTTCTATAGAGGTCAAATATGGAGCTTTCAAGCCAATTCAGGCTTCCAGTAAGCACAATGATCATTGCATACTACATGATGAAATTCATTTATTGTTGTACATATAATCTAGCATATAAGAATTTGAAATAGAAAGTGATCATTTAGTTTCTGATCAGGACTACCTCCTCGAGATGAGGCATCAAATTGAAAAGAAAATGCATACAAAAGGTTTTTTTAAAATCAAGAAATATTTGAGCAGCTTTCTGGTGTTAATTGTAGATGAAATATGCAAATGTTATTGGAGAAAAAAAAGGAGTTTGAAAACAAGAACCAAATCTTAGACTCCATTGCAAGATAGAAAAAAATCAGGACTGCTTGCTGAGTAAGTTAGCATGCATCCTAAAGAAATACAAAAAAAAAAAAAAAAAATGTAAGAAAACTATATTCTGTGTGAAAGAGACTAAACCAAACACATGGATATAATTTGGGAAGAATTCTAAAATCAGTATTGTGAAGTTGGAAAAGTTTTCTAAAAAGCTTAGAAATGGAAGAAAGTGTGTTTATAAAATAATGTGGGATGATAAAGGTGATTTTAAAAACTGAAATAAGGATGTTCTGGAGTAATTAAAGTGAAAAATTATTCAATGAGATAAGTAGCAGCAGAACAGTAGTAGAAATTGTCCAGAAGGAATAGTCATGAGAAAGCCAAATCAGAATCAGAAATGTGAAATCAGCAAGTAGACTTTTTTTATATATTGATCCCATTCATGAGAGGTTGCTCAATCAACCTAATCTTTATACCTGTGGCATAACTATAACCAACAATTGCACAGTAATTTTAATGAAAGTACAGTTATTTCTTACTAAAAATAACAGTACATCATCACTGTATAGAAACAAACAAAGAATACAACATACATACAAAAATCGGTTTACTAATTAAAAACAGTTGCCATAAATTAGAAATTTAAATATTTATTAATATATTAACTATTTTTGATGTTTACATAAAATGAGAATCTTCCAAACTTTTGGAAAAGAGAGAGACAATCGTTTCGCTTCAAGTTAAGCCAATGTAAAAGGGCTTCAACTTTCTTTGAAAAGGCATTCATATTTAAAATTGCTTCTTTGGAGATGACCTTCATTCCACCAGATACTATCTTTAGTGTCGATACTATGCTGTGCTAGACCAGGCTTTTGAGGTTTCACATATTCAATGCAATATTGATGTTCATTAATTCTTTTTTTTTTTTTTTTCACAGAATGGCCTGTCTACCCAAAGTATATTATTATTATTATTATTACAGGCAACTCCAGGGAGTCCTTAGACTCATCGAGGAAGGCCCCAAATCGTATTCATCACAACTATTCGACATTCATACAGTATCTATCATACCTCGCCTTAAACTCATTCACTGTCACAGCATTCACCACAGACTCTGGCAGCCCATTCCACTCATTCACCACTCTAAAAGTAAAGAACCCAGCTCTAACATCTTTACTAACCACACTTTTGCCCAGTTTCCATGGATGTCCCCTAGTCCTCCCACAACCAGCCCTGTTCTCAAAAATATCTTCTGAATTAATTTTATAGAAACCCTTCAGTAATTTGAATGTCTCAATCATATCTCCCCTCCTCTGCCAATCAACCAATTTTTGCAACCCACAAATCCTCAACCTGTTCTCATAAGGTTCATTCCACAGACCTGCTATCATCTTGGTCACTTGCCTCTGGATCCTCTCAACCTCCTCCCCATCAAGAAGAAACCTAGGTGACCAAATTTGGGCACGGTAGTCGAGATGGGGTCTTATCAAGGCTCGATACAGAGGAACAATAACCTGCTTGTCAACGTATTCTTCAGCAACCAAGTAATTTGATGAGCTGATTTGGTCACTTTTGCAATGTGCCCCCTAAACTTCAACTCCTTATCCACCAACACTCCTAAATCTCGTGCCTCATTAATTTCCTGGAGTACAGTTCCACCAATGTAATAAACTGCTGCTAATCTTTTCACCCGAAAATATATAACCTTACATTTTGCCACATTAAATTGACATCCATTCTCCTTAGCCCAGACCTCTGATCTATCCAAATCATCTTGCAAAATTTTGACATCATCTGCATTCACTGTTGCCATACCCAACTTTGCATCATCTACAAACAAATGAACTGTTCCTCTCAGATCCTTTCCTATATCATTAATGAACAAATTAAACAGCAGTGGTCCAAGAACAGATCCTTGTGGCACACCACTAGTTACAGGCCATCTTGTGGACTCTACTCCTGAATAAACCACTATCTGATATCTCTCTCCATCAACCACCCTCCTATCCATCTCACCAACCCTATATCCATCCCCATATGCTACAATTTACTGATTAGAATTCCATGTGGTATCCTGTCAAAGGCCTTAGCAAGGTCCAGTAGAATCACTGTAAACCCATTACCCTTATCCAGTTCAGCCGTCACTGTGTTATAATATGTGAGCAAGTTACTGAAGCATGACCTACCCTTCACAAAACCATGCTGTCCCCGATACAGTATCCCATTTTCATCTATCCAATCTTGTATTTTCCTCTTGACTATTTTCTCCAAGACCTTGATAATGATTCCTGTTATGCTGATTGGCCGGTAATTTTCAACAGCAACCTTGGAACCACCGTTATGCAGCGGAACTATTTTCCCCTCTTTCCATCCCCTTGGGACTGAACCAGACCCGAGGCTCGAATTAAACAAAATGGTCAAGGGCACTGACAATTCTTTAGCCGCTTCACGTACGACACGAGCTGGTATACCATCCAATCCCACAGATGTATTGACATTGAGTTTCTGTAATAGAGTAGTTACCTCTACTTCATTCATCACAATTCCAGTATAAGCTGTTAGTTCTTCCATTCCTGCAATGTCACCACTTGGATAATATACTCTTGCAAAGTGCTTGCTCAGTAATTCCACTATATCGACTGATTTGGTTACCTCCCTACCCTCAGCATTTTTTAAAATCATTCTGCCCTGAACATTTTTCCTTTTACTTGCAACATATTGAAAAAACTGTTTGGGATTCTCTTTAGCCTGCATGGCCAATTTTCTTTCATAATCCGCTTTTGCTTTTCTTACCACCCTTGTTAATATCCTGGCCTGAGCTTTATACTGTTCCTGCTCCTGCTGGTCACCTTTCTCCTTAAATTCCCTCTATAATTGTTTCTTTTTTTGCAGCTCAAGCTTAATAGTGTTATTCATCCATTTAACCCCTACTTGATTTATTATTCGGACTCTTGGTATACAGTCAACCATTGCCTCCTGCAAACACTTCTTAACCACCTCCCATGCACTACCAACATCCAGCCCTTGCAGTTTTACATGCCATGGCACTGAGGCAAGCACACCCCTAAGCTTGTCATACCTACCAGCCCGGTAATTCCACATGTACCCTGTCTTAATTGTAAATTCCACTCCTTTAGCCATCTCCCAAGTCATGACCTTATGATCACTCTCACCAATTGGTGGCAACATGGTCATGTTCGTTACAGCCACATTCTCAGATGCAATTACTAGGTCAAGCACTCTGTCCCCTGGTATTTTCTACTACATGCTGTTGCAGATAGTTGTCCCTTAATAACTGCATAAAATCCAATTCCTTCCTCCCATGTGCCCTCTCCTCTTTCCAGTCAATGTTACCATAATTGAAATCACCCATAATAATTACCCTCCTTCCACTCATTTCTTCTATTTGCCTATGCATACTATCCCCACCATCTATTCCATCACCTGGTCTATAGCAGCACCCAATTGTATATTTTGTTCTGCTAGACTCTATCTCACACCAAACAGCCTCAGATAAGCTCTTTTCTCTATCCTGCAGTTCAACTTCTATACTCCTTGGCTGCAACTCATCAGCTATCATCAGTAACACTCCTCCCCCCTTTTTATTCTCCCTGTCACTCCTGAACATGCTATACCTGTCGCATTCAATCCCACTAGCTTTATCATCTTCTGTCAGCCATGTTTCACTAATACCAACAACCTGTGGCCTGGAAGTGCCAACCAAGGCCAAAAACTCTTCCTTCTTGTTCCTAATACTCTTGGCATTAGTGTACATGAATTGCAGAAGCCCATTCTATCTCATTACTACTTTGTTTTCTATCTTTGTTTTTATTCTATCCCATCCCTACTTTGATGCCTTATACTAACTATTCCATTCTGATTTGTTGTCCTTCGTACTCGCTCAGGCATATTATACTCATTCATACACTCAACTGCCTCCCTTTAATAAATCTAGTTTCCCTGAGTCTGTACATCCACTTCATTCATCAACACTTTTTCAAGCCTCCGTACACCAAATACATTCAAATGTAACCCATCCATCTTATATAAATCCTTTCGCCCATCAAACTCACTCCACACATCCACAAATTCCACACCACTCTCCGTGCATAACCCACGCATAAAGTCATTAGCAATTATGGCCCTCCTAAAAACTTCACTGTCATACCGCGGTAAAACACTTACCATCCTAACTCTCTCACTCTTCTCTTTAGCTACCTCAAGTAATTCCCTCACATCCGCTATCATTTCCATTTTGTCTTCTTTCAAATCATTTGTTCCTGCCACGATTATCATCTCTTTCACCCTCTGTTTTTGCAGTCGAATAGATTCGCTGACGTCCTTTATGTTCGCACCCGGCTGGTGTGATTTCGTCAAACTCTCGACTAACACACCTCTTAATAGCGAATCTCCATACAGCTATTTCAAATTACATTCAGAAAGAATCTGGTAAACACCAGCTAACAATAGAGCTGACAGTTTATCTTTTGTCGATGGTAATAGATGAGAAATTTTCTTAATAGGAAAATGTGGGAATAAGGTGATACTTCTTCAAAATTCTACCAGTAGGTTCAGAAATATAAGGAATTGGAATCCTGTGGCCTGTTAAAGAATACTTAGGTATTGGAACATAGGAGTCATTTATCTGCTGGATTTGATGAGGGTTGTAATTCCATTAAAGTTTTGATAGTGAGAAGTTCTTGTTGTAAGCTTGAAGGAGAGGAGCATACATTATGTGCTCTATTAATTAGACATAACACCAGTTTTGTTTTTGAAAAGTGTGATGAGCAGACTTGGAATGTATCTTCCAGTAAAGGTAAGTTTTCAATCAAGTTTATTAACTTGATTGAAAACTTCAATAAAATTTTCAACACTGACAAAGGATGTCCAAGAATACTAAACTACCAGCATTTTCTTTTTCCATGGTGTATCGAATGTGTTAATGAAGGCTATTGATCTATTGTAGGAAAGTGGGAAGTTCATTTTCAGACTGAGGCAGAGAACAAAAACAGGGTTGAGGATGAATGAATGGGAACATGATATCTTCCAGATGGTTAAAAAAATAGTTTACCATAAGTTAAAACTAATAGTGTCAGATAATGGAATATTGGTAAAAAGGGAAGGAATAACTCTTCATTTATATGCTCTCCCAAAACTTCGTTTAAAAAAAAAATTGCGTGCATGGCAAAATAGTGTTCTGCAGAGTTAACTTTCTATGGAAAAAAATGTTAGGTATGGTTCAAATTAAGAAAGTATGTATGTATAATTTTAACTAACCTAAATATTGTTGTAATTAAAAGGGGAAAATGAAACAAATGTTAAATGAAAAGATTTTTTTTACTGCTTAATAACTAGGTACATAATACAATTTTTTTTTAAAAAGCTAGTGATTTTTTGCTTGGGACAATGATGATGCAACTCTTTAAAAGTTTTGCAGTAAGGAGCAGAGTTTTTCAATGCATTTCATAAAGTGTCCTCTTCTTTCTTCATTTGGTTCAATCTCCATTGCAAAATCAGACAGTTCTTGTGCCTTTTTTAACAATTCGTTTAACTTCTTGTAAGTTAAAGGTGCTTTATCTTCGCTGTTCAGCTGGTGTTACAAGCTAATCCAGTTCTTCATTCATCATTTCTTGATCGTCATTCTTGATTAATTCTTTGACTTCTCCTTCTTCCATATCTGAAAATCCTTCGCCAATTGCTTTTGCAATTTGTACGATTTCTTTGGCTTCATTTTCAATCAATGGAAATCCTTTAAAATTGTTGACAACTTCTGGCTAGAGCTGATGCCAGCATGCATTCAATGTTGATGAATTCACTTGTTCCCATGCAAGTTTAATCATTTCTATGCAGTGGCTTATGTTGAATCACTTCCAAAATGCTATTAACGTGTCGTGCTTTATTTGCAGAAGTGTAAACATGTCTAACATAATAGGCTTTGAATGTTTTTATGATCCCTTGATCCATTGGTTGGATTAAGGAAGTGGTGTTAGGTGGAAGGAATAAAACCTCTACATTTAGATGCAATGTTGTGAGGACTTCAGCATCGTGTCCTGGAGCATTATCGAGAATTAGGAGAACTTCAAAGCACAGGTTTTGCTGTTCTAAGTAATGTTTGACTTCTTTAACGAATGAATTTTCAAACCAGTTATTAAAGAGGGCTTTTGTTACCCAAGCTTTTCTATTCCACTTCTACACAACGGGCAATTGCTCAAAATTGCGGAATGTCAATGAATTTCAAAAATTGGGGTTTGAATTTCTCTGCTGCTTCTTTATCTGCCGAGCCAGCTTCTCCCTGAAGCTTTACATTGTGCAAATTAAAACAACGCTTAGTTTTCAAGCCAACCTTTGCTTGCTTGAAAATCAATTTTCTCTGACGATTGGCCATCTTTATTTAAAACGAAAGAAAACAAATCTAAAGCTTTGTTTCCAATAGCAGCACCATCCACAACTGACCTTTTCATTTACTTGATTGTCAATCCAAGCTATTAATATTTTTTCCAATTGCAGAATTCTTGAAACTTGAGCAACCTTTGCCGAAGTATCACCTGAAGCTAACACTATATAATGTCAAAACTTTGTGTCTTTATGCTGTTTTATCATCTTCATTCTTCCTCTTAGATGTCATATTGAATTTTTGAAATTAAAAGAAATACAAATGCAAAAGGAGAAGAGAATAAACACTGATAAATACGTGATTACAGCTCTGCTAACGTGAGTGAAATGATGGAAACTCTGCCTGGGTCACTCAGCTAGTGGGCAGTGCCAAGCAGGGTTGCTGGCTGACGCTCTGCAGCATACTGCATATGAATGAAATTCTAGGGTTGGACAAATTAAATGGAAACAATTAAGATAACGCTTATGTGCAAAATCGCGTTCTGCAAATCTGCACTCAGCAAGGGTTTACTGTACTTGCGCACCAACCAAGAGTTCACTTATTAAAAATACTTATTAAAAATGGCCCAAGGACTAAACCCTGAGGTACACCACTAGTCACATTCAATCTTTCAGATTCACACCACCATATACCACTTTTTGATATGTCTGTGAACCATCCACTTATCCACGTCAAGCATTTATATTTCAATCCCATATTCTCCAATTTATGCAAAAGCCTTTTATGTAATATCCTATGAAATGCCTTAGCAAAATCCAACATTACCATAGTATATCCATTCCCTTTATCCAACTTGCCAATAACATTGTTATAAAAAATGAGCAAATTGCTGAAACATAACCTTCCTTTAGTAAACATATGCTGTTCCCTGTAGAATATAGCTTGTTTTCTACCCATTTATGTATGCAATTCTTACTAACTTCTCCAAAATCTTCACCACCACACCAGAGATACGGATAGGCCAGTAAGATGTATCAGTTTTTGCACTACCCTTGTACAATGGTACTATCATACATTCCTTCCTTTCCTGAACTGAGATTCACATTATACAAACATGTGAAAGGCCTAGCCAATTCAGTTGAACATTTCTTTAGCAAATGTGCTGACATTCCATCTGTCACTATTGTCAAATTCTTATCTAAGTTATGCAGCAACTCTTCAACTTCATTCTCATGCACCTCTAACTGTTATAGTAGCAGTGTGCACCATGTTACATGCACCTGGTTGAGATACCTTAGCAAAGTGAGCACTCATTAATTGAACAATCTCATTAGCTTCTGACACCAGAGAATCATCTGCATCCAGTCAAGTTATTCTTCCACATTCATTTTTTCTTTTGGTTGTGGCATAATGATAAAATTCTTTTAGATTGCCTTTAGCCTGCATAGCTAATTTCTTTTCATACTCCAATTAGGTTTCCACCCAGTGCTCATTACTTTTCTGGCCTGCACTTTATATATTTCATAAATTCTCTCACCTTGAATTTCATATTGAAAAGAATAACATGTAAGAAAGTTTTAAAGCGAATAAAAGTTGAGCAGCTCTCAGATGTGAACTGTAGACTAAAATACAGAAAGATTATTGAAAAGAAAATGAAAGAGTTTGAGAACAGGAATCAAACCTTGGAGATTCAGTGGCAAACTCTGAAGAAAACATTGATTCTGCCAGAGAGGCATGTGGTGAGGTTGTGTGCAAGGATAAAAAAATCAGAACTCCCTGGTGGACACAGGAAGTTAAAGAGGCAGTGAAGGAAAAGAAGAAAGCATATCAAAAGTTCCTGGCAAATAAGTCAGCTTTTACTCTTACAGAATACAGAGACAAATGTAAGAAAGCTAAACAGTGTGTAAAACTAGCTAAACAAAAGTCATGGGAGGACTTTGGCAAGAATATAGAAAATAAATGTCAAGAAGGTGGCAAAATATTCTGGAGGTTGTTGAAGAAGCTTAGGAATGGAGGAAAGAGTGCTGTAAAAGGAGTTAGAGATGATAAAGGTGACATGAAAACAGGAGAAAAAGCTATCCTTGAAGTATGGAGTGATTACTTTGAAAAACTGCTAAATGAAACAAGCAGTGATGACAGCACAGTGATAAAAAAAAAAAAAAAAAACACTGACCAGGCATGCAGTCAGGAATACATATCCATACTTGAAGTAGAAAAAGCCATCAAAAGCTTGAAATGTGGAAAGGCTGCAGGAGTAGATGATATTCGACCAGAAATGAAGTATGGTGGTATAAAAGTCTTACAGTGGCTGCACTGCATAGTTAAGAATGCCTGGACAGAGGGACGAATTCCCGATGATTGCAGTAGAGCTCTCATAGTACCCATATATAAAAAGGGAAATAAAACTGAATGTAAGAATTACAGAGGTATTTCACTACTGAGTGTTCCTGGCAAGATCTATGCAAGTATACTTGAGAAACGGTTGAGAAGAATTGTGGAAGAAAAGCTTGGTGAAGAACAAGCTGGATTCAGGCCAAATAGAGGCGGTCAGGATCAGATCTTCACTTTACGACAAATAGTCGAGAAAGCATGGGAATACAACAAAGATCTGTATTTAAGTTTTGTCGATTTGGAAAAGGCATATGACAAGGTGCCAAGAGAGAAGCTATTCAATACGCTGCAGTTATATGGTGTCAATGGGGCATTATATCAAGCAATACTTAGTCTTTATTTGAGTTGTAAGTCAGCAGTTAGAATTGAAGAACATACAGGAAGATGGTTTAATGTTAAATCTGGTGTGAGACAAGGATATACATTATCCCTTCTGTTATTCATTATCTATATGGATCACATTATGAAGGAATGTGGTATTAAACCTGATATCAAAATTGGAGATGTTAATGTCAGCTCTTTTTATGCGGATGATGTTATACTTCTAAATAAATCTGCTACAAGTCTGCAAGATTCTCTGACTAAATTGAATAGCTGTTGTAATAGATATGGTATGAAGGTCAGCAATAAAAAGACAAAGACAATGAAAATAGGCAGAATCATTGAAAATGTCAACTGTGTTGTGAATGGAGAACCTGTGGAACAAGTAAAACATTTCAGCTACTTAGGCACGATTTTTAGTGAAGATGGTAAATTAAATATTGAAATAGGCAACAGAATCAGCAAAGTTGGTATGGTGGGAAGTCAATTGAATAAATTCATATGGAATAAGAAAGAAATTAGTCGGAACACTAAATTAGCTGTATACGAGACAGTGTTCAAACCAGTTTTAACTTATGGATCTGAGAGCTGTGTCAGAAGTAAAACACTTGACCAAAGACTAGAGACCACAGATATGAGAGTCCTGAGAAAGATTAGAGGCGTGAACAGATGGCATCAATGGCAATATCATATTAAAAATGAGGATATTAGGGAAGAACTTGACATTGTCAGCATCCAGGAATGCGTTAGCAGAGCTAATCTCAGGTGGTATGGTCACTTAAATAGAATGGGAGAGGAAAGATTAGCAAAACAAGTGTTCTCTGCCAGGTTGGCAGGAAAACGACCCAGAGGAAGACCAAGATATAGGTGGATTGATACGGTACAAAGTGCCTTAGATGATAGAAATATAAGATCTGATAATGTTGGAGTCTTGACAAGTAACAGACTGATTTGGAGGAAAATTGTATATAGGAAGTTAGTAATGATGTAATTTTTTCATGTAGTACTGTCATATCCTGTACACCCCTTGAGGGTACATGGCAGGAATTTGATGATGATGGTGAACTTCTCTCACCACAATATTCTTTCTATATCTTCTTATGGATCTTTTGCTCTATTAGGTTGCACATCTATTTCACTCCCACCCTATTTATTTAGGGATACTGGCTTATTTAAGCACTTTTTCAGATTCCCATGCATTGGTGACATCTTTTCCATTCAGTAACTGATACCTTAGGACCAAAGATAGCATTCTCCTAAGTTCAGCATAAATTTTCAGCTTTATAGTTCAGTATGTAACTCATTCTAAATGGAACATCAACCTAATCAGATCTTTCCCAAAGAAGCATGGAATGATCACTGTCACCAACTGCCAGCGAAATAGTCATATTCTTAGGAGACCTTTTGACCTAGAGGTCTTCCTTTCACATGCTGTTTGATCACTCGTTTAGTTCCCATGAGGCAAAATTAGAATTGTATTTCATCGTCTCCTGCAATGGAGCTGCTGAGTCTGTGGCAACATGTCACCATATATTTCATTCTGTTAGCCTTCACTTCACACCAGATTACCCTAACAGGACTTGAGTTGTCTATCATTAGTAGTATATTCCCTCTCCCCTTCTATCTCTTCTGTCATTCCTAAAAATAGTATACCCTTACACTCAATCCCATTTACCATATCCAATTCTGATAGCTAGTTTTATTAATTCAACAATCTTAGGCCACAACATATAAAGCAACAAACTCAACCCCTTTGTTTCTGATTCTTGTGGCATTGTTATCTAGACATAACAGATTTTACCACCTGGTCTATTCTTATAATTAGATGTGCAACCTATTTGGTCTTGTTGTAGAACTTTCTCTTTTCCCTCTCCAGACATACTCAAAAGGTCTGAACCCAAAGTGTATATTTCCACCCCTTTGCCAATTGCATAACCATGTTCAAAGCCATATGTTTATCACATTAACATACCATAGCTGAACTTTCACACACATTTTCCTCATTTCCTCCCTTTATCTAGTCTTTGACTCTGCATTAGGTCTCATCCCGATAAGTAATTTTTCCAGGCTCTTGGTGCCAAATGAATTTAGGTACAGGCTGTCCCTCTTATACAAGATTTTTCTGCCATCAAATGCACTTCACACATCTAAAAACTTCCATCCATTTCTTCTAAACAGTATTATTGCCTCCTTAACTCAGTACTGTGTATCTTGCTAACAAACCTATAATTTTTATTCTCTCTCACATTTCTTTCTCACTTCTTCCAACAGATCTTTCATATCCTCTCTCATGCTATTTTTGTCACTACTTAAATTATTAGTTCTTACAAAAAATACCATCTCTTTTACTATTCTATTTTTCAGTTATGCTTGTCATATCTTTTGCCTTTAACTTTTGCCTCTGGGAAGCTGGATATAGTGACTCCTTTGGCAAGTGCAAATTTTATGATTCAATCACCATATTATACCATATCATCTCTTTTTTCTTAGATTTTAATTGACTTACCTTGTTATTGTTATGACCAAGTTTGGTATTTTCCTGCCTCTTCTTGTTCCGATCCTTTTTCTTCCTAAGTTTCATTACACATTTTTGCACTTTTTCCAATTTTCTGGCTGACTTTCTAATAATTTCTTTATCAGGATATTTCTAATGCTGGCTTTTCCTCAGATATATTATTACTTCAGCAATGATTCTGCTCATCAGGACAAAGGTTCTCTTCAGTAGTAACTACTTGTGCTTTAGATGTTGGAAGTTTTTCCACTTGGTTATATTGTAAATTAAAGATGCCAAGAAATATTCTTGGTTCAATCCTTTATCCAAGCGTAAGCAAACAAAGTTTGCACCTGAAGTAACTTCAGGACTGGGCAGTTCGTATATAGAAGATAATGACTTCACATCACTTGCCTCAGTATCCCATAATGCAAAGCATATATCCTTACATACATGTGTAATGCTATGCATTATGGAAAGGACCACTACCCAGACCATTTTCAAACTTTATTGAGGTCTCATCAGTGGGAGCCAGACACAGAAGTGATACGAAGATCGAAGTAATGCAGAAGTCATATTTCCATATTCAAGCCAAAAGGTGTTGCACCTTTAGAGATAGATGTTGGAAGTTTTTCCACTTGGTTATACTATAAATTAAAGATGCCAAGAAATTATATTACTGATTTAATCCTTTATCCAAGTGTAAGCAAAAAATGTTTGCACCTGAAGTAACTTCAGGACTGAAATTTCTTAGGAGGAAAGGACATGTATTCTCATAGTTGAAGTCCCCATAATAATTACCCACCCTCCTCATTGAGCTTATTTGCCAATGCATACTATTCCCATCATCCTTTATATCCCCTGGTCTATATCTTTACATCCCCTTATTCTGTTAGCCACTATCTCACACCATGTGGCTTCAAACGTGCTATTTTCACTGGCCTGCATTTGAACTTGTACTGTCTTTGGTTGCAGTTCATTGACTATCATCAGTAATACTTCTTTCCTCATTCTTTTCTCTATTCTCCCTGAACACACTATATTCTTCATTCTATTCCACAACTATCTTCTGTCAGCCATGTCTCACTAATGCCAGTAACCTTTGGCAAGGATGAACTAACCAATGCCAGAAACTCCTCCCCTTGTTCCAAATGCTCCTGGCATTAGTGTACATAAAGTGCAATGTCCCCTTAGGCCCACAGCTGTCCTTATACTTTATATGCTAACTATCCCATTCTGGTTTGTTTCCATTAACTTGTGCCCCCCCCCCCCACACACACATACCTAAAAGCTGTAATTTTCCTGATTTTGCACATCCATTTTCATTTCATTGAACTTTTTCCAGATTCTGTACACCAAATCCTTTCAGATGCAAACCATCCTTGTATAAGTACTTTTGTCATTCACACTCACTCCACAAATTCCACATCATTCTTTCTGCATAACCTTTGCATTGACTTATTTGCCATTATGCCCTTCTTCAGCTCAACTCTGTCGTACCACAGCAACAGACTCGATCTTAACTCTTTTCTTTTGCTACTTTCAATAACTCTTTCATGTCCTTCTTCATACAATACTTTTCTCCGTTCAAATCAATCAACTCTTTCACTTTATAGTTTTGCATTCTAATAGCCCTGCCAACATTATTAATCGTATTCGGGAAGCAAGATTTTTGTCACTTGCTTGCTGATCACACTTCTTATGATAGAATTGCTCACTAGATGTTTCTGCATTTGCTCTAGCTCGCACTTCATTCTGTGTATCCCTGTAACCCTGCTATCTCTCTAATTACATTCTTTACATCTGCCATACTAATATTCTTTTGATCATTACTTCTGCTCTTTCTTAATCATGTTGCTTTAATCTCTGTCAATCCTGTCTTCTGTTACACTATTGCATACATTTTCACACATACAAGGGTGGGTGTCTGGAACATTCTGATAAACACCTAGAACAAAAATGATGTTAAAGCAACTGATTTAATCATAAGAAAGAACATGCTTGTAGCAGAGTTATGAAGGTAACTTATGATCTTGTCCTGTGGTTGAATTCTTTAAATACTGTTGCCTTGGATGGCATTGTTCTACTTTGCATCAGTGCCATACTATGTAACTTACTATGCAGAAAGACTATATTCAGTATACTTAAATAAAAATTTTAACTTAAATTTAATCAACACCATAATACATTCTAGTTGTAATACAATTTTTAACTAATACTATTTTTTCTAAACTAAGCTTAGTTTTCAGAACTTTCCAAACACAGGTCTACTACAAGATGCCATGTATTGGTTCTCTCAATTAAGACAGAATTATACTGCAGTAAATATGTGACAAATGATTAAAGGTTAAATTATTGCAGTGAGTAATGGTTTCACAATAGAAGAATGTTAAACTGATTGGTTTTGTCCAAAAGAGTGATTTTTTTTCTTACAAAAAATACCTTTTTTGTCCCCCTCTCCCGTATATTTGATAATCTTCAGTTTAGTCAAAACCAGATTTGTTTTCTCTGACTCTTACTCATAGCCTTCATGAACAAAATCCCTTTTGTAATCCTTGGCTTCCAGAAAACTTGCCATGTTTTATTGCTCAAAACATTACTTTTGTATCTGTCCAGTGCTAGAAGTATAAGAAACAGGGCGGATGAAATGGTTGCACTAATTGCGTCTGTGCACCCAAAGATTGTCGGAATAAGTGAGACATGGTTAGATGAGGACGACATCCTGACAGGAATAGAGATGGAAAGGTACGATGTGTTTCGTGAGGATAGAAGGGGTAAAAAGGGAGGCGGGGTGCTATTGATGATAGAGAAAGAGTTATGTCTATACAAGGTAGAGATGCAAGAGGGAAATAGGGCCAGTGGTTTTGAGGCAGTATGGTGTGAGATAGAGGTGAATAGAATCAAATACTTGGTGGGATGTTGTTATAGACCTGGTAATGTTATAGATGGTGGTGATAGTGAAATGTATAGTCAAATAAGCCAAGCAAATAAGAAAAGGGTGATCGTTATGGGTGATTTTAATTATGGCAATATAGACTGGAATGAAGAGATAGCAACTGGAAGTAAAAAAAATTAGTTTCTTGAGTTTTTGAGGGATAACTACCTCAGACAGTATGTAACAGAGGGCACACGAGGATTAAGGGTCTTGGATTTGGTCATCTCATCGGAGGATGTAATTATAAATGAGGTGTCAAATCATCCACCAATTGGTGAAAGTGACCATGAGGTGATTACCTGGGTGGTTGCCAGCAGTGCAAGGACCCCTGTGAAAAAAGGGTATATGTGGAACTACAAAGGGGGGGGTGATTATGAAGAGCTCAGGAGACAGCTTGCAGGTGTAGCATGGAATGAGGAGTTAGCTCGAAAAGAGATCAATGCAGCTTGGGGGATTTTCAAAAACTATTTAGTAGATGCAATGTCTAAATGTATACCATGGGTGAGGTTAAATAAGGTAGGTGTGAGATGGATGAATAAAGAGATTAAGCATGTGATACAGAGAAAAAGGGCATTGTGGAGGCAGCATAAGAGAAGTGGAAGTAACCAATTTCATGAGGTCTACAAAGACCAGGCAAGGAGGGTGACTTGGTTGGTGAGAGTAGCTAAAGAGAGGTATGAACAGCAGTTAGCTAATGAAGCCAAAAATAATCCTAGGGAGTTCTTTCGATATATAGCCAGCAAAAGAAAGAATGATTATGGAAGGATGACATTGATTGGAGGAAATGGTATAAAGACAGCTGATGCAGAATGTGTGGTGGAGATACTTAATGAGCAGTTCATAAAGATCTTTAAATCTTGTGAATGTGACTTCATGGAGAGATTGAGAGCAGTTGATGATCGGGAGGAGAGAGTGACTGTAAGTGAGCAAGAGGTGTTTGGGGAGTTGAGTAAACTAGATATAAATAAGGCTGTGGGACTTGATAATATATCACCGCGTATTCTGAAGGAATGCGCCAGAGAGTTGACACCTGCCTTGACATATTTTTTTAATACAAGTCTTGCACTTGGTCAAGTTCCTAAAGAGTGGAAGGAGGGCAAGATTGTGCCACTTCATAAAGGAGGTGATCGAACTCAACATCAAACTATAGGTCTATCTCTGTGTCAGGGGTTGTGGTTAAGTTGTTGAAGCTTGTGAGAACTAGGATCCAGAGTTGGGTTGACAACAATGGTATAATCTTTGATGGACAGCATGGATTTGCTAAAGGGAAGTCATGTTTTAGTAATCTACTTACTTATTACAATAAAGTGACTGCTTCCTTGGGCAAAGGAGAAGGATACACAGTAATATACTTGGATTTCGCAAAAGCTTTTGATAGAGTACCTCATGATAAGTTGACAGTCAAACTAGAGGAGATGAGGTTGGATATTGGATTGGAGACTGGCTAGCTGATAGGTATCAACAAGTTGTGTATGGGGGTGTGATATCCAGGAAAAGGAAAGTCACTAGTGGAGTGCCTCAGGGGTCTGTTTTAGGGCCATTACTATTTAACTTGTATATTAATGATATTGGCGAAGATTTGGATGGAGATATTTAGTTGTTTGCAGATGATGCAAAGTTGGGACGAACCATAAAGAGTAGTGAAGATGTTGTGGCCTTGCAAGAAGACTTGAATAAAAATTGAGTGAGTGGGCAAGCAAATGGGGATGTGAGTTCAATGTTGCAAAATGTAAGGTTTTAAATTTTGGAAAACAAAGATGGGATGCAGAATTAATGCTTGGTGAGAATATATTGTTGGAAGTAGAGGAAATAAGAGATCTGGGGGTGATAGTGGATAAGGATCTAAAATTCAGGGGACACATCGCCAAAATTGTGAAGACAACACAAAGACTTCTGGGAATGATGCAGAGAACACTGATGTGTAGAAGTAGGGAGATTCTTATTCCATTGTATAAGGCTTTGATTAGGCTACACATGGACTATTGTGCCCAGATTTGGTCACCGGGTTTTCAGAAGGATGAAGAGATGTTGGAAAGGGTCCAAAGGTGACTGACTAAGGTAGTTTCTGACCTCTGGAATGTTGAGTATGAGGAAAGATTGAGAAGATGTAATTTGCAGAGTCTAGTGGAGAGAAGGAAGAGGGGAGATATGATAGAGACCTACAAGTTGGTAAGGGTTTGTTATAAGATCAATGGTGGAGAAGTTCTACAGAGAATAGTGGGAGATCAGGGGAGAACCAGAGGTTATCCCTGGAAACTGTATAAAGAGGGTTGAGTAGGGGAGTGAGAGGCAGATTTTTTTCGTGCAGAGTTGTGAATGATTGGAATGCCTTGCCTGAGAGTGTGGTGTCTGCAAGGAGTTTGAGTGTGCTTAAGACATGGTATGATGAGATGTGTGTGTGTGATAAAAGGACCTCCCAGATGAGTCTTTGACTCCATGAGGTCTTGTTTAATAATAATAATAATAAAAATCCCAAAATCACCCAACCTTAGACTACTATTACATTTGGAATGGTGTATCTAAAACCTCTTGGAATTCTTAATGTAATTCTGAAGAGAATAGTTTGGCTTATTGATGATCTTCCCCCCCCCCCTTCCAATGAAAAGCCATAGAGTTTCATGTGTTGTTGGATAGTAGAAAAAAATATCATATATATAGATGACATCTTTACTATTTGGCTTCACAGCAAAATCTCTTTACCTTCTTTTTTAAACAGTATTAATTCCTTGCATCATCGTATAAAGTTTACTATGGAAATAGAAGAAAACAACCAGTTATCTTTTTTAGACGTTCTCCTCATCCGGTCACCTTCAAATATTCTTACAACTACAGTATACAAGAAACCAACGTTCACAGGTCGTTATATTCTTAAAGAATCAGTCCATCATCCATGTCAAAAAACAGGAATTATAAAATGCCTCATCAAAAGAGCCAAAACGAATTGTTCTACTTTTGATTATCTACAGAAAGAAATTTCTACTATCCCACAACACATGAAACTCAATGGCTTTTCTAAAAAAAAAAGTACTCAACATCTTCTCAATTCTTATAATCCTCCACAAAACAACAAAGTTTCAATACGTCGAGTGCCTATTCCTTATATCTCCAGTATTTCAGAACCTATCGCAAGAATTTTAAAGAAATATGATTTAACAACTGCTTATTCACCTATTAACAAATTGTCTTCTCATTTTCTTTCTCCTAAAGACAAACGCTCAACTTTATCTCTTTCTGGAGTTTATCAAATTCCTTGCAACTGTGATCTCTCCTATTTTGGACAGACTGGACGTTCTCTTGAAAAAAGAATCCAAGAACATCAATCCTCAGTTCTTCACAACAAACCTGAAAAGTCTGAATTGGCTCAACATGTGATTGAAACTGACCACAGCATCTTTTGGTCCAGGACTCTCCTCTTACATAGATCCCGTTATAGGTTCAAATGTTTGTTCAAGGAAAGCGTGGAGGCCTTGCTCCATCGTCCCAACCTGAATCATAATGACTGTATATCTATATCAAAAATCTGGGAAAGTCTAATCAAGATTACTCATTAATTTTTTTTTTTTATTTTATTATTTATTTTTTTTTTTTTTTCAAATCATGTCTCTACTTCAAAATATTCTGTTTTATACTTAATACTTAGTGATATAGAACACGCTACGTGATGTTATTTTTAATGATCTATTGTTAGTATTCTAGCTTGTATTTTTTTAAAAAAACTGTTCTTGTAATACCACTGAGGATGGTCTGCTATTTCGAGATCGAAATATTTGGTTAATTAAATATCTTTCTTCTGTTTACATGCATATATCATTATCATTTAAGGCTTCCGCAAAGTTCGAATAAATTTTATGAGCGGTGCAATGAAGAAAAATCAGGCAAACAAATTGAATTCAATAACATAAACATCTAATACAGGGTTATAGAACATGTACATTTAAGCATAAGCAAGATAATCTAATTGAACAATATTTAAAATATCTCTGAGACATTAGTAGCCTCTTGGTTGGTTTAAAGATTGAAGTTAAATTTACAGATCTTATTCTCCATCGCTTAAATACTATTATCACAACTTGTCTCTATTCAATGAGATAATTCAATTCTTTTATACATCTACTTAGTTCAAATACTCATAACATACATAAGGCATTAAACATTTAGCTGTCAATTCTATATTCTTCCGAATAATTGAGAATGGTTCACACAGTTCAATGTTCCAGAATTTTACAGTAATTATTCTTAAGGAAGAATTTTCTAATTCTCTCTTAGTCAACAAATACTTAATTTAATTATGAGGCAGTTTTCATTTCAAGGGGGGGAACACTTTAGAGCTCTATAGTTCGGCTATTTTTAGTAGAACGCTACAGTTAATGTTAAGATATATCAGGCGGAGCTAACTCTTATTTCTTCACACTGAAATACAAAAAGGACTGCTCTTACAGGGTTACACCTTTTACACATTGGATTTACTATAGGAACACTTAAAACTGTAGTTAACTATTACTTTGAAGTAACACTATTCAAAAGAAATCTTCACTATAATAACTGAAATATTAAACTTAGAGTTTCACAAGTCTTGACGCACTCGTTTTAGGTAATCTACTTATTCCTTATTTTCTACTATGCATCAAATTCAGCTTTGCATTATTCTTCCTCAAAACAATTGGAATTCGTCGTAATTTTAGAATTCCATAGAAATATTCCGAATTGCCTATTAATTCTCAGTCTTTTCGTAATCGATTTAAGGCATTTCCAAATCCCCTTATTGCCACCTGTTACTTCCTTCTTGCTGTCCTGAATGCTTCTCCTCTCTTTACTTTCGTTTTCCAATTAAAATCGTTCATTCTTCCCACCAAAATCATTCTAGTCAGTTCAGCTTACATCTACTGGCTTCACTCCATATCACAACCGTTCTCGTTCTAAACACATGCTGACTCAAATTAACTCCAATTCTCCTTCAGCAGCCAATCAAATTCAATCAGAAGAATTACATAAAATCACTCTTACATACAGAAACAAAATAAAAAAGATATATTACAATTCATATAATATACATTTAAATTTACTTACACACAGTTTCTCATAATAAATTTTACAGAATAAACTAAATAAAATGAATGACATATTTATATAGAGTATTTTCATTATTATTACATATTCTAAGATTAAATAATTAATTAATAACAAACAAAACTCGAAGCATTTATATGAATAACATATTACAAGCAAGAGACTAACAACAAATAATATTTACAAGTCTTGCTTATGACATGGTGGATTATGTTAAATGTGAATGAAGTATTAAAACATATAAAATATCTTCATTCACAACTTAACAATGTTCACTTATCACTATATTCAGTTTTAATACGTAAATATTTCATCCCAAGTATCTTGGGACATCCTCAGTACAGTAATTCAAACAATACTAGGAATAACATACAGTTAGGGTGCATAATTACAATGGAATCTCAATATGTGTGCAGTAGCATGTTATAGAATTAAATTAAAATATAACTGAAAAAAAGATAACATGTGTAAAGAGATTATTTTACACAATTTTGTATGACAATTTCCCATACTTCAGGAATAGCAATAACGTCATTGCAGTTTAAATTTAGTCTGTGTAGTAGGGCTTCAGCACTTTCTTTATATAAATGTTCATGTTTATACAAAGATTTATGTAAAAGTTTTGTCTTTTCCCAGTGGATCTTATGGTTTGGGTTTTTTTCAACTCTGTGTTGAGCGAGGCCAGATTTTTGCAGTTTGAAAAGATGAATGTGCTCCTGATGTTCCGAAATATGTTTCTGAACAGATCTACCTGTCTGTCCAAAGTAAGACAACTTGCAGGAGCATGGGACCTCATACACACCAGGTAACATCAGCGGTGAGAGTTTGTTTTTAGGAGAAAGTAACAAGTTATAGATCTGGTTGATGGGCTTGTAGGTAGTGGCAAGATTGTATTTCTTCATAATTTTTGAAAGACGTTCGGAGATGCCTTTGACATAAGGTATGGGAATCCTATGGGCTTCTTCTTGTCTAGGTTGATGTGTAGGGAAGTGACTGATGACTTTTGAGTTGTTTTAAGATTGTATCCATTTAGTATGGCTGTATTTCTGATTATTTCTAGTTCTTGGTTTAGAGATTCTTCAGAGGAGCAAAATATGTGTGCTCTGGTAACTAATGATGCCAAATTTTGAGATGGATGATGAGCGGAAGAATTGTGAATCTAGTGACCTGAAAATGTAGGCTTGCGATAGACGGACGTGGCGATGGATAATGTTTATATAAAGAAAGTGCTGAAGCCCTACTACACAGACCAAACTGCAATGACGTTCTTGCTATTCCTAAAGTATGGGAAATTGTCATACAAAATTGTGTAAAATAATCTTTATATATGCTATCTTTTTTTTTTTTCAGTTATATTTTAATTTAATTCTATAACACGCTACTGCATGCATATTGAGATTCCATTGTAATCATACGCCTGAACTGTATGTTATTCCTAGTATTGTTTATATTACTGTACTGAGGATGTCCCAAGATACTTGATGAAATATTTACGTATTAAAACTTATCACTATGGTTAATACGTGTGTTTTTTAGTGATGAGTTCACCACAGGTTTCATTGTATAAAAATAATTTAGTTTTAATTTTGTTTTGAAGATTTACTTATGGGTGCTTAACGAAGAGGATGACTTTCGCAAAGCATTCGAACTAGGTGCCACAGGAGTGATGACAGACTATCCAACAAGATTAAAGGAGTTCTTGGATCACAATCCACTTTCTGTAAGAGATAATGCTCAAGGATAAAGCATCAAAGAACTATTATCCCAGTGATATCATGAACTGTGATTTTAATGCTTCTGATTACTTTCTATTTATTAATAAGTTATGTCGATGAGAAGGTTGTATAATTTGTGTATAAGTTGCTACATTTTCTCATACGTTTCTGTTGTGGCATTCATTGTCAACTCAGTTTCATGATAGAATAGTACATTCCTCATTTTTCTTTTTTTCTTTATAATATTTGTACTTTGTTATATGCAGTTTTATTTTTGCTTTTTAGCTGTTTAATGCTAATTGCCTCAAATCAAAAATCACTTCTGATAAACTTAGTAACACATTTTAGAATTCAGTATACGTGTATATTTGAATGATTCATAATGAACTGTACTGTTTAAGGTTGCACATATTTTAGATATACATAATCAGTAATCCTAAAGAGTAGTATTTTTACATTTGCTTTTCAGAAGGAACAAACAAAATGAGAACTTAATCATGTTATTTTAAGTCTGTTTCTTTATTTTGTATATATGTGTGTATACTTGTTGCATTTATTCATGTGCAAATGCTTGCATATATTTGTACATATATAAATGCGCAAGATGAATGTGAAAAATATGTGAAAATATGGATATACATTGTTACTTTATGCGAAAATTTGATCTTCATTTTATTAGAGCAGAGGCAATATCTAGTCATAAGTTTACATGTGTTAAAAGAATAAAAACTTTGATCTGTATTCACAGTAATTATTTATGTTAAAATGAAGATAAGACTGATCTGACCCACAGGGTATAATTTTTTGCATTCCAAGACTAAATAATTTGTATATTAAATTTTTCAATAAAAATGTAATCTGTCACAGAAAACTGTTCCTTTTGTATGAATTGAAACTTAATTTCATAGACAACTCAAGAAATATTTAATTTTAATAGCATCACATGACCTTGTTCTCTCTCTATCTTCATCCATTCTATGCAAAACCTCCCCGACATTAATCTGGTAATAACCTTTTAACAGCTTATGTGTCAATCATATCTCCTGTCCACCCATTTCTGCAACTTTCATTTTCTCAGTCCCTCTTTTCTCAATATTCTAGAAACCACCTTAGTCAATTGTCTTCATATTTTTGAAAACCAGGTGACCAAATCTATGCACAGTAATCCATATGTGGCCTGATCAAAGCCTTATACAAGGGAACCATAACATCCTTACTCCTATAAGTCAGTGCCCTTTGCAACATTCTCATTATCTGCTGTGCTCACAATTTTAGCAATATGTCCTCAAAATTTTTTAATTCCTTGTCCATAATCACTCCCAGATGTCTTATATTTTCTACCTCTTCTGCCAATTGTGTGTCTTCCCAAATTTAAAAATTTCACTTCAAAACATTGAATTGACATTCCCACTTATTTACCTTTACCCATTCAGCCAGTGTGTTCAAGTCCTCTTGGAAAGTCGCAACATCTGCTCTACTCCCCAACTTTGCATCATCTGCAAACAACTGCATATCACCATTCAGGCCTCTCCCAATATTTACGTACAAATTAAACAAGGGACCCAAAAAAGACTCTTGGGGTACACCACTGGTAACATTCCACTTCTGGGATATTATTCCTCCATAGACAGCTTATTGATATCTATCAGATAGCCAATCTCCAATCCAGTGAACTAATCTATCTTCATCCCTATCTATTCCAATATAATTACCAGCTTGTCATGTGGCAATTTATCAACGACCTTTGCAAAATCTAATATCACTGTGCATAAATATGCATCACCCTTATCCAATGCATTTGTTACTTTATTATAAAAAGTAATCAGGTTGCTAAAATGCAATCTTCTTTTAACAAACCCATGCTGGTCATGAGAGCATTTTTCTGTTAGACCAATTCTGAATCTTGGTCCTAATTAACCTCTAACACTTTAACCACAACTCCAGACACACAATTGGCCTATAATTCCATTATTACATTGGACCACTTTTTTTTTTCTCAGATAATAGGCAGTATAATTTATTCTGCTAACTGTTTTAAGTAAGGATCAGTAGGCAATGATATCTGTAGAGCTTTCTGCAATCCCTTGGTAGAAGTGCACCGTCTGTACTACATCTTATAGTGCATTGAAGAATCTCTCATAGGTGTGTGATTGGGACTAAATGTTGAGTCTGCTAACTATTTTAAGATGTTACATGTTCATTAAACCAGCTGTTTTTTTATGTGGTTCCCACCCACAAAAGATTTGGGCTAAGGATTTTTTTTCAATGTTTTATCAGTTTTATTTTATATATATACGGTAATATTTTTATTTATTTTTACATAGTCCAAAAACCCTGCTCTGGAGACCAAACTTACAACTTTTTCAAGTCTGTAAGCAGGCCTCTGCTCATTAGAATGCGAGCTTGGTGATGTGTTACATTATTATCCTAGACATCTAAGAAGTTCATGTTTTTTTCTGCTAGCTGTTATTAGGTTCCTGTATTGGATAGTATGCAATATATGTGATTATTGTCCAGGAATAGAAGAGATCCATGCATGAGGGATCAATCAGTTCTTGTTTATACATGTACATTTCCATTGTTTATCAAGAACTATAACTCACTAGTAACCACCATTAACACTAACTACAATACATCCTCTCCTTCTATAAGGAGAGGATGTATTGTAGGGAAGAATGCAATTGTTCTTTGTGAGATACTTGTGCCATAAATATTTGAAAGGCATCTATTTCAGCATGAATATTACCTGCCATCATCAGTTGCAACATTAATTAGAAGGTAAACGTGAACAGTGGGTTGATTTGAAACAGTGCGAGCTGTGTGATGTTATATATGAAACACTGCAAAGGTATAACTGAAGAAACATTGAATTATTAGTTAGTTGTATTAAAAATAAAAACTTTAATGTGTAATTAGAATAAGACTCTCTTGCAGTCATTTAGATTTAAGTTCAGATGTTGATGTAGGGTTTGAATGCTTTAAATGTTCAAATTTCAAGTGATAAAGAGGAAGTAAGTACTTATCAGACCCTAAGATATTGTGGTCTATCTTTTATGTGCTCTGCCTTGCCAGATTTCAAATTGATTCATTTTTTGTGTTCTACCTTATAATTAACATTGCTACTAATGATGGCCTGTAATATTAGGATTGAAATATATGGCTTTTAAATAAATATATATTATTTACTTTGTTTTTGCCTCCTAAACTTGTCATAATAACCTGTCTTGTAGTTCCACATTAACCCTTCTTGACAGAATATTCTTCATGATTTATAATCTTCCAAGTCCAGACTGCATAGTCATTCAGATGCCAGAGGCAGTGTGGCCAGCTTGGTTATGGATAGTTCTTCTTATGATCAGGTACAATACTCTCATGCCCTCTCCAGTTGCCTACATTACATGCTGTATCAAATAATTATCTCTCAGTAGGTGTATAAATTCCATTTTCTTCCTGCCATGTGATCTTTCTTCTTTTCAGTCTATATCTCCATAATTGAAGCCCCCATATTAAGCACTCGACTTGTACTAATTTAATGCATGTCTCTAGATCAGCGCTTCCCAAACTGTGGTCCGTGGCCCCCTTGGGGCTGTTAGTTTTGCTGAGGGGGGAGCCATGAAATAATGAAAACAAATTTAGAATGTTTTAAGATTAAGTAGATATTTTTTTTTCTTAAATTAAATATATTTAATTTTTATTATTATTATTTCTTTTTTTTATCAGTTTTAGCCTCTAACACTTTAACCACAACTCCAGACACAACTGACCTATAATTCCATTATTACATTGGACCTTTTTTTTTTCACAGATAATAGGCAGTATAATTAATTCTGCTAACTGTTTTAAGTAAGGATCAGTAGGTTTAATAGGTTAGGTTATATTGTCAAATATAATAAATATAAAAGTATTGTATTTTTATAATAAAAATATAAAAAAATATTCTTTTTTATATTTTAATGAAAAAAAATCACATTGGTGTTGGTTCACAAATTTTGCTTCCCGTGTATTTCAGCGCTTAATGAATATTAGTAAATATATGATTATTCATATAAGTTTCATTTCAAAGGTATTGATAAGAAGCACAAAGAAGCTTACAAACACAAAATCTTGTGCTCATTTAAAATGGCCAAGTTGATCACGTTTTAAATTAATGTTTCATTGCTAGTGTACACAGGTGTGGGCGATGCAAGTAAAGAAATACCTTGGAGTGCAGGGCAACTGTGATAATAGCATGGATCACGTGGAATTTTTTTTTTTCCCCTGATGGGGGCTGTGAAATATTGTAATTTTTCCAAAGGGGCCTTTACATCCATAAGTTTGGGAAGCAGTGTTCTAGATCATCCATGAAACTTCCTGGCCTATAACAACAACCAAGTATATATTTTGTTTTGTTTGCCTTTATCTCACACCAGACTGCTTAAAATGAACAGACACCTTCCTGCTTTTTTTTTGGGCTGCAATTCATCCTCTGTCATCAGCAGTACCCCTCTCCACATCCTATCTTCCCTGAAAATACTAAACCCTTCACATTCTCCACTCTCCATGCAAAGAACCTGTTTCTCACTCCTCTGCTCACCCCCTCCTTATATAGTTTCCAGTGATGGCCTCTTGTTCTATCTCCCTCTCCCATTTTATGAAAAATTTCTTCCATATCAACCTTGATAACAATCCCTGACTAGTTATGTCTGTCATATACCTTCTATTGATGAGGCTTTGCAACTTACATTCTCTCAATCTGTCCTCGTACTCCACATTTCAAAGATGATCACTCACCACTTTTGTGAATCTTCTGTGGATCCTTTCCGAAATATTCTCATCACCATGAAAACCTGATGACCAAGTCTGCAAAATAATCAGAGTCCTGATCAAGGCCTTATACGTTAGTATCATAACCTCTATTTCTGCATGTCAGGGTCCTCTGCATCATTGCCATTAACTGACATGATGTCTTCACAACTTGTGCAATGTGGCCCCTGAATTTCAGATTCTTGTCCACCATCACTCCTAGATTTCTCATCTTTACTTCCTTTAAAGTTTCCCCATCAAGTGTACACTTTGCATCCATTCATTGCTTACCAAATCTCAGAAACTTACACTTTGCAATATTGAACTGATAGTTCCACTTACCTGCCAATTCATGCAATCTGTTCAAGTTCTCCTGTAAGGCCATAACATCTGCTTGACTCTGCGTTGCTCTCCCCCCAATTTTGTATCATCTGCAAACAGCTGGATATCACTAGTTAAACCCATCCCAAATCAGTAATATACAAATTGAACAACAATGGTCCCAGAACTGACCCTTACAGTAGCCCACAAGTGACCTTCCTCTTTTGGGATACTGCATCCCCATATACAACTTTCCGATGCCTATCTCACAGCCAGTCACTGATCCAACTCAGAAGTTTATCCAATCCTATCTGTTTCAATTTGTTTAAAAGTTGTGTGGCAATCTATCAAAAGTTTTTGCAAAATCCATATGCACTACTGTATATGCATCTCCCCTGTCCAAGGTATTTATCACCTTGTTATTGTACATACGTTAGTAAAACTTATGTAGTGTCGCCTTGTTATAGTACGTAAGTTCGTAAAACATGATCTCCCTTTAACAAGCCCATGCTGATAAATGCAGAGAATACTGTTGCTATCAACTGATTTCTGTATCCTACTTCTCCAGTACCATCATAACTCCAGATAAACATATTGGCCTGTAATTTGACACTACAGCCTTATCACTACCTTTTATGTATTTGAACAATTTTACCTTCTTCCACTCCCTTGGGACCTGTGCCATTGTAAGACTTATTAAACAGGCATGCCAATACTGCCAATTCCCTGAACCATTCCTTAAAGATGCATGTTGATATATCATCAAATTCTATTGCCTTATTGTCATCAAGGTTATTTCCTCAAATACTTCCTGCTCACTCGCAATTAAGCCATCCTGTCCTATGTCCTCTGCACTTAAGTTCCACCCTGATCAAGATGAAACACCCTTATAAATTGATCACTGAATACTTCAACAATATCTTCTGCAGCAGTTACCATTAACATCATATTGCTGTGATCTTCTTTCTTCTACCTGCCACATATCTAAAAAAAAAAAAAAAAAAATACTATGGTTTTTCTTTGCCTGATTTGCCAATTTCTGCTCATACTGCACTTCTTTTTCCTTACTGAGTCACTCTCCTGGCTTGTTCTTTATACTCTTCATGTAACTGATTATTACTGTTATTCATCTTGTACTGCCTCCAAAGTGCCTTCTTCCAGATTTCATGCCTAAGCGTCTTATTCATCCATTTTACACCTACCTTATTCAGCCTTTTGGCATTCGGAATATATTCACACATTGATGCTATGTATTTCCTTAAGTTCCTAAGCAGCACTTATTTCCTTGCCTCTTGCCTCCTCATTCCATTCTATGCTATAGCTCCAAGCTTGTTATAATCACCAACCTTATAATTTCACATATCCTTTCCTCACAGAAGTCGTTTTTGTAGGCTAACCACAAATCAGGTGATCACTTTCAGCAACTGGAGGAAAGTGTGAAATAATTTTGATGGTTAATTTTCATTAAATGACTGGATTATTGTTAAGAGAACTTCAACTATTCTGTTTAATATCAAAGAATGGCAAACAGTTGTTCAGAATTTCCTTGTCCTTTTCAGTTGTGTTCATTAGCTCTGTGTTGCTCTTCAGATAATCTAATTTCTTCCACTATATGTCTGAAATGCTTCATCTACAGTCCAAATCCAAACAGTGAGGTCATCTTTCTTGGGGACCTGAATATTCAACACAGAATGACTTCCCTTCAATTCCACTGATGATGCTGCTGCCAGAGATATTCACCAGCAGTAATCCTTCATACATTGCCTTCGTGCCCACCATAATACCCAATAAACCTCTCCATGTTCCAAAATATTTTTCTCTTTTTAACTAATCTTGATAAATGTACAGTATATGACTCTTCTCTCCATAATTTTAACTATTTTAATTATAACCTCTGAGTCTTCTTTCCATGGGATAACCTGTATGAATACACTTTCCTGTGTGCTGACTAATGTTTTTACTCTTCTGATCCAGACACTTTCTCCAACCCAATAACTGAAATAATTAATGAAATGAAGTCATTCATCTGCCCAAATGGTATCTAAAATTTGAGTTTTCAATTGGTGGGCTAATGCAGTTCATATCAAGTGGCTTAAAACCAAAACTTCAGCAGCTTGCTCAGTTTACAAGTTGGCATGCAACAACTTAATCCATCTCCAATCCAAATCTGAAAAGGACAAATGGCCTTTCCAAAGCCATCTGGTACAACCTCGGCCCATTCTTGTTTCTACCTTTTTACTCTGATTGAACATCATATCCTGATGGTCCCATTATAACATCACCCAAAGACAAGGCTGACTGTATGGCCTTGTCTTTGGCTTCATTCTTTTCCAGCTCTTGCATTGATAATCAAAGCATACTACTCAAATGCCTCCTCTAGTCATTGATCAGAATAATACTGAATAACTCAAATACAGTGGTATCTCGCTAATCCGAACTAATAAAAAACCGTGCTCATTTTCGGATTAGCGAGTTTTCCTCCGAGAGACAACAGTAACTAGCGTTTAAGACAAAAATAATCTGATTCAAATGGTACATCAATTTAATTCTGTAAATAAATTAACTGATAGAAAAAGGCTACTGTACTGTAATGTAAAACAAAAAAAAATACAGTATACAAGTTTATTTAAGGAAAATATTTAATTTGTTATGTACCTGTATTTTGAGGAATCTGATTTAATAAAATTGCATAGTTCAGTACATGACTTAATTTGCATAAAAAATATCACTTTCTTGTACACAACACAAAAGTTTCACAAAATAACACAGAAAAAAAAGTTTTTATTTCTTTGTAAAAAAATCACTGATTTTCTTTTGCTTCTTGGAAGTTGAACTTTTTTCGAATGATTCTTCTCGGAGCTGCATTAGCAATGAAATTTTGTGGTATGGCGTATCATTCTGCTTAGCCCGTTCTATACACACATTAAAACTGTCAACTGCCTCTTCGTGTTTTACTTTTTTTTCTTTGAGTTCTTTATCGTCGTCATCATATTCTAATTCATTCTGTAGCGTTATATTTATAATTTCAGCATCTGATTTGATTTCGAATTCACTTTCGGTTCTATCTATAACCATTCTGTAACAGCTGTTTATGAAATTTCAACATCTGATTTATATTTTTAATCAAATTATGCACGTTTTGAATTTCCTCTTTTTGTATATATTTGTGATTCATACCGACAATACAGTACGTACTGTGCAGTATGAAAAAAACAAACATGAACAGAATAAATCAAAATAGGCCTCCATTATAACTACAATTGACAGTATGGAAAAAAATTCTCTGTAATAATAGTTAAAATAATTATTAAATAAAAATAATAGCACACAAAATAATAATATTTAATAAATAAAACTTTTTCTTTCAAACCGCAGTTCAGATTACTGGAGGATTCGGACTAAAGAGGTTTGGATTAGTGAGATACCACTGTACTAACAAGGCTTCTAGTCTTGATGAAATCCACTTCAGTTGTGCTTAAAATTTACACTCCTGAACTAACCATTCTGTATTATCTTTACAATGTTTCATTTTTTTGGCAAAACACATTTGTCATCCAGTTTTTAGCATGAAATGCTGAAAATGAGTTCATTAATAATCAATTCCATCTTTGAAGCTCACTGGCTAATCATTCACAATCAGTATGGTGAATGAATAAGGATTCTACCATTCTCAGTCCATGGAAGATCTTGACAACATTACATTATATATATGTATATATGAAATCAGACTGGGGAAAGATTTGATGAAACCCATACTGGTGCTCTAGATATTTCCAAGGCATTTGATTGGATCTGGCAGAGAGGCCTACTTACCAAATTACTACCATCTACCCCTTGCAACTGTACTTGTTTCTCCTTAGGTTGTTCATTTTGTGTCATTTAATAAGATAGTTTTATAAATTGTTCATTTTGTGTCATTTAATAAGATAGTTTTATAAATTAATGAATTTATTTCTAATTGTTTTTAATTGTAAATTATTGCTAGGATGGAAGTTCACCTCAAGAGCAAATAGAGGAATTTTCATAAAACTTTGACACTATGATCTGTGTGGTAACTCAGTTATATGTATTTGAATATTCACTAAATGGATATTAATGGATGCAAATTAAATTCAAAGGCTTAACTCTAAGAGTTATCAGTTACAATGAAATGTTAGTGCTGTGGAATTTGATCATTGCTCTAATTACTTCTAGGCTCAGCATAAATAGAATTAATTCTAGATAAAGCCAAAAATTAATATTTTTCCTTTTTTTTTGTAAGAAATCTTGCTATTCTTTCCTTCATTTACAAGCACTGTACCTTTTTTGTTTTTGCAAAGTGTAAGTGCTTTAAGAACTGTTTGAGGCAGAGTGATGTCATCACTTGCTTCACTTAGTGTGATCACTGAAGTGAGAGAGGTTTGAAGTGTCTTGGAAAAAGTATTGTCATGTTTGATCTCAAGAGTAAATTCCTAGATTATCTAAATCTTGGATCACCTGCAGCACTAAAATGTTATATAGTTTGCCATCTTTTCAAGGAAGATTCCTACATATTAAAGGTTAGGAAGAGACTTCAATTGTGTATAATATGCTTCATAATACAATGGCTCATAGACAAATCAAATCTCCATATGCTCAAAAATCATTCTTAAACTGCATACAGTACTTTTTTTTTTTTTCACTTTATAAATGCCAAACAATTACTCTCTGAACCCACGTTTATGCATAATTCTGCATATGTAATCCAATACTTAGATTTGCAGGTGGAAATATATAGTTTGCCATCCTTTCAAGGACGATTCCTGCATATTAAAGGTTAGGAAGAAACTTCAGTTGTGCATAATATGCTTCATAATGGCTCATAGACAAATCAAATCTCCATATTATTAATTATTAAAATTATCAAAAATCATTCTTAAACTGCACACAGTACTTTTTTTTTTTCACTTTATAAATCCCAAACAATTACTCCCTGGACCCACATTTTTGTATAATTCTGCATATGTAATCCAATACTTGGATTTGCAGGTGTGTGTGTGTAGAATATAAATTTCTGCACACACACAAAAGCATAATACATGAAATACATCTTTAGTGATTTTAAGTATAAAGGTCATTTCAAACGTTCTGTACATGCATGGACAGTGTGTGACAACCACATTCAGAGTTGAAAACATCTTGTGTTAATTTTCATTCCCAATGTTCTTGTTCCATGGCAATATTGAAATATGATTCATGCAAAATGAGGCAGTATATATATACAGGGTGTTCGGGATAAATTTGACATATTTATAATTAATTATATTTTTCCGTAAGTTACATGTATTAACACACACTTCTCTTCATTTAAAAGTTTGGACCCTTCTTCATTCATATACAAGATGTCAGAAAGGATGGATAGCTGGAACCCACCTGAATCATGGAAGAGAATAACTTGTATCATGATGATTCGTGCCCGCCATCAAAATAAGGATATTACGACTGCTGCCCAATGCTCCCTGAATACAGTAAAAACAATCAGGCATGAACTAGAGACTTGCAATGGTGACTACGAGGATGTAGCAAGAAGAAAGATCCCTAGCAGACGATCTGATTGCGTTCGTACAGCAGAATTCCTCGCAAATCTGCAGGAACAGGTGTTGAAGAACCCTGGCATTGGAATTCGGGCTTTGTTCGTGGAGTTGCTAACTGTAGTCAAGCCCTGGATAACAAGGGTAGCCAATGGTAGGCCGTATGTATGGCAGCAGGATTCGGCCCCTTGCCACACCTCTGGGAAAAGTCAAAAATGGTTGTCTGAAAATTTCTACGACTTCACCAGTCCAAATGTTTGGCCTCCAAACTCCCCAGACCTTAACCCCATGGATTATTTTGTATGGGGCGCAGTTGAAAAAGACACCAATCGCACTTCCAGTAATACAAAAGCCCAGTTAATGGATAAAATTAAAACAGTTTTTGCGGCCCTTCCCAGGGAGACTGTAGCATCAGCTTGTTCGAGGTTCCGAAGCAGAATTGAAGCTGTGATCGATGCTAATGGTGGTTATTTTGAGTAAATCTTGTTGATAGTATTGTAATTAACTCTGCCTGTAATGTTTTTTTGTCAATTCATTAAATTTAATAGATACAAAGAAGATTTTCTTTTTCCTTACGAAACTGTCAAATTTATCCCGAACACCCTGTGTGTATATATATATATATATATATATATATATACACACACACACACACACACACACACACGTATGACTCAGATCAGTTGCATCCCTTCACATGACATGCAGAACTGTGTTTCATGAGGCATTTAATCTTATAGAAAAATATGGATGAGAAATGCCTAATACACATACCTTCTCCCTCCACCCCATATAGTCCTGACATGACTTCCTTCCAGATTGATCTGTTTCCTAAGTTAAGCACTTAGTGGAAAATGCTTTGTCATTAATGAGGTTTCTGCCAAAGTGACCTGACTTATCAAATATGAGGTGGTATCAAAAAGTTTAGAGACTAGCTCTGTTTACAAGAAATTACTCTATTTATATATATATGTTGACACACTATAATCTTCAAAATAGTCCCCTTGCATATCAATACAGCAGTGCCCTTGCCACTTCTGGAATGTGTCCTGGAAGTCTTCTTTTCGAAGCATGTCAAGCACCTTCTGCGATTCGCGCTGGATCTCCACAATGGTGTCAAAATGACCTTTGAGCTGGATCTTCATCTTTGGAAAGAGGGCAAAGTCTGCAGGAGCCAAATCTGGCAAGTAGGGTGGGTGTGGAAGTGAGATGTTTCTGGCGAGAAACTCGCGTGTGAGGAGAGCTCAGTGACGGTGCATTGTCATCGTGGAGCATCCAGTTTTTCGCGCACCACAGATCTGGTCGCTTTTGCCGAATGTTCTCCCTCAGATGCCGTAAAACCTGTCAGTAGAACTCGCTATTGATGGTCTGGCCCCTGAGGATGAATTCTCAATGCACAATGTCGAAAAAGACGAGCATGCACTTGGTCGAGCTGCGGACCTGCCTCGCCTTTTTCGGTCGTGGAGATGATGGGCTCTTCCACTGTGAAGACTGTTGCTTCGTCTCAGGGTCATACCCATACACCCAAGTTTTATCACCGGTAATGATCCTCGACATGAAGGATGGGTCATCCATGGTACGCTGACAGAGTTCTTGGCAGACTTCGATGCGGCGTTCTTTCTGCTCTTGGGTCAGCAGCCTGGGGACGAACTTGGCAGTGACACGGCGCATGTTCAAATCGCACGCAAGGATTGCCTGGACTGTTCTGTATGACACACCGACAATGGCAGCAATGTTGTGGAGTGTTCTCCGATGATCCTCGTGCACAATTTGCCGAATAATTTCGACATTTTGGGGGGTTGAGCTCATTGAAAGTCTTCCTGATCTCTCATCATCTTCCAATGATGTCCTTCTGCTCTTGAAACACGCGTACCACTCAAAACACCTCGAACGACTCATTGCAGCATCGCCATAAACTTGCCGAATCATGTCAAATGTCTCTGGTAGATTTGCCCAGTTTCATGCAGAATTTCACGTTTGCTCTTTGTTCTAACTTGCTGTCAATGATGAAATCGCAGATGTGGTAATGCAGGTGGTCAGAATAGCATCAGTTGCACAGCTCCTGATGTACACAGGATGATGTCTTTTGGCACACTGACTCATGAAGGTAGTTGCTCCCTATGACTGTGCGTGCAGCCTTGTGCTGCCATCTGTTGCTGTGTTACAAACCTAGTCTCGAAACGTTTTTGATACCACATCGTACATCAGCAAAAGAAAAGTTAATGAACTGATTATTATGAAAAATCAGTTCTTTAACTTCATTAACTTGTTCATTGTCTTTTCTTGGTTTCGAATAAATGACATTGTACATTAGGGAAAGGTCACAAAAGCTTTTTTTAGTAATCTGCTTCATTATAATAGAAATGAAGCAACATTTAAGTAATTTTATGGGATGGGAGAAAGGAAATAGGTCCCTATTTCTTGCCAATCATTAAATTTACTGACTTTTTTTTTTCCCTTCTCCTGCCTCCAATTAATCATGGTAAGCAATCCTGGTTAATTAAATTTGATAGTATTCCCAGTAGATTAAAGATACTATTATATTATATTATTTAACCAAACTAGTAATATGTTGAAAGTATTTTTCCCCCACACTTGGTTTTAATATAAATTAAAGATGCCAAGAAATTATATTGTGGGTTTCATCCTTTTTTGTAAGTGTAAGGAAACACACACAAACGTATAATACATGAAATACATCTTTAGTGATTTTGAGTATAAAGGTTTGCATATCTGTGTTTGGGTAGTGGCCCCTTCTCATCAGTGGGAGTCAGACCCAGAAGAGGTACCAAAGTTTGAAGTAATGCAGAAATCATATATACAAGTAGTCAAAAGGGTAGTGGTCCCCTTCCCATAATTATATGTATGTCTAAGAATTATCTTGCTTATGGAATACTTAGGCAATTGATATGAAGTCATTAGCTTGTATATACAAATTGCCCAGTGGTGAGGTTACTTCACATGCAAACTTTGTTCGCTTACACTTGGAAAAAGGATGAAATCAAGAATATAATTTCTTGGCATTTTTAATTTGCAGAGTAATATGGATGCTGAATGCTGTGGCATGTGTTTTATTTACACTGTTTATTTCTTGTACAGAGGTTTAATGAATATTCTGGACTTATGTGTGAAATTTACTTACTGAAATGAGTTATGTATTCTAGGAAAATAAAAAAAGGTATTGAAATGTGCATTTTATTATTGACTATTCATAAATAAATATGAAGTTGATAGAGAGGATGCTTGGTTTTAATTTCCACAAAAGTAAGATAGCATATAGCATAACTCTATTTCTGTCTACACTCCATTTTTTTTACAGCATATGTATCTCAAATTTGATCTTTAACTCTTGAAGTCAGTTTTGATATGTACACTCTATCCTTTATGCCTGGGAGGGGTTAAAAAAAAGGTTTAAGGTCATTGGAAATTGGCCATTTTCCATCTAATCAACACTCTTGAAGTTTTTAGGCATACCATGTTGTAGATGTAATTCCAATTTCTTTAAATTTGATCATCACTTGATACATTTATTAGTGAGTTTATTGGATTTACCTTGTTTCTCATTGTCTATAAATCACCAACAACAATTTTTACCATAAAACACAGTTGAGGTTTTTGAACTGCTGATGTCTAGTAATTAGTATCGTGTTTTGAAGCATCTTTAAAAGAAGGGAAGTTAATTTTATATAAATGGTTTGTGTTTGAGTTTTTTTTTTTTTTCAATTCAGATTCTCTACACATACAGTATATCATGATCACTAGTATGGATTCTGCTACCCTTATTCTACTTCTAATCTCTTGTTTGCATCTTTATTCATCTTCAGATTCTTCATGGGTAAGAAGATAATGAATTTCAGTGCCTACCAAACCACAATTCTATCTAATTTCTCAGATGAAATCTTATTTTAATCCCCTTAATGTTTTCTTTCTTGAGTTGATTTTCATGTAGCCAATTCTAGAACAAACATCACAACTGTAGTCTTAACTTCCAAAATCCTTGACATTACTCAACTGTGCAACTCCTAAAACTTTATAAATTCCAAATCTGCCCAACCTTAGAATATTGTTCTTTCATTTGTGGTAGTGCACCCAAAAACCTCCCTAAGCATGCAGAAGATGATATTCTGCTTAATAAATAAACATCCCTTCTCTCTCTCTCTCACTTCATAGTTGACTTTTCTGCATTGTTTTTTAATGAGCACAACTCCACTGAGTTGGCAACTACTTTGTTTCTACTTTTCTATCAACATATAAGAACACAAGCAGCGTCAGATCAATATCCATATACATTTCGGTCTCAAATTTATTATATCAACTTCTCATTGACTTCTTTCATTCTGTCTGCCTTTCGAACAGCCTTATCCATTACCATTTTCCTAATGAATTGCTCCTTCAGCTCTTCAAAAAACATATTAACAGATTCCTTCTCCCTAATCACTTGCAAATGATAATATTGTATTATAGTATTGAAAATAAGCACTTAACATCAATGAAAAAAGGTTAAATTAATTCAATTAGCACAAGGCATTGTCAGTGTATTAGCATTAAGAGAATAATAGGAAATTCAAATGCCAACATATCACTACATCTTGTAGCAATGGTTATAAAGTGTTGACTGTGCAACCAAGTAATTAAACTTCCTAAATGGATGAGGCCAGCATAAAGTTGCCACAAGCCATGAAAGCCAAATTTCTACATCAAAATATTGCCAAATATGACACACTAATCCACAAAAATTGAATCTCATTACATTCTCTGGATCTTAATTGCAGCAATGGACTGTCCATTCCAAAATTTTGAGAAATTGTAAAATTCAATTGCTTAATCCTCACATTTCTCCCTCATTCAGCTTGTAATAGTGTTACTTATTATACATGTATTTGCATCTAAAAAAAATTTGTTGTTACAAAATAACTAGAGATAATTATTTGATATATTGGACTTTCCTATGGTCAAGTTTTAATGCACTGATGTTTTGTGATTTGAAAAATCTGTTAATTTAGTGAATTGAATTAAATAGTACATACTTTTTGCTATGGTTAGTTTTTTTTTGAAATAACCATACATGTTTTTAATACCACATGGGTGATGGGATTGATATATATATATATTTTAAAAAAATGCGATGAACTCTGGGCCTTCTGTTCCTCCTTTTCATGGTCAAATTACTACTTTTCAGAGCCAAAGTGTGTCCAGGTAGTCCAAGAGAGAGAGAAAAAAAAAAACTAGCATACTGCAAGTGGTTTTGACATTAAAAAAATAATAATAATAATAAACTACCTTTTGTTCTCGCCATACTCTGTAACACAATTGCCACAAAGCATGATGCTAAAATTTTCCTCTTGTACAAATGGCACTTTTTCCTTCCCAAAGGCTATTGGGTGTATCTTCTGTCTATCTATGTTTTCTTTATCCACTCATCTAGATGGCATCTCATAATAACACCTAAAGAAAAGTTGACCTTCTGGCATTATTTTTCTCCAGTTCAGGAATAGATTATTATTATTATACGGGCACCTCCATGGAGTCCGAAGACTCATCGCATGGGACCCAATCCACATAATCTATCGTACCTCTCCTTGAACCCATTAACAGACAAACCCCTCACAACTAACTCTGGCAACCCATTCACCACTCTCCAAGCAAAAATCTAGTCTTCACACCCCTACTAACCACACCTTCATTCAACTTCCAGGGATGACTCCTTGTTCTGGACCTTCTAGCCAAGTGCTGAAACATTTCCCCTGCATCTATCCTATAAAATCCATTAAGCAACTTAAATGTTTCTAGCATATCTCCTCTTTTTCTCCTATCAACCAACTTCTACAATCCACACGCCCTCAATCTATCCTCATAGGGAGCATTCTACAGGCCAATTAATATCTTGGTCACTTGCCTCAATCCTCTCCACCACCTCCTCATCACCAAGAAACCCAAGGGATGAGACTTGAGCACAGTAATCCAGATGTGGGTATATCAAGTCCTTATAAAGAAGAATTACAACTTCCTTATCTCTACTTGTTAATGTATTCTTCACTAACCAAGTAATCTTATGGGCTAATTTAGCAACCTTAGCAATATGTCCTCTAAACTATAACTATCTACCACCACCACTACTAAATCTCTAGCTTCCTCTATTTCCTGGTGTAGAGTGCTATCAATGTGATACATAACTTGTAATCTATTTATCCCAAAATGCATAACTTTGCATTTCTCAACATTAAACTGACACCCATTAACTTTTGCCCATACTGACAGCATATTCAAATCTTCCTCTAAGCTCTCACATCACCTCGATTAACTATTACTGTACCCAATTTTGCATCATCAGCAAACAACTGAATATTTCCTTTCAGATTATATTTCCTATATCATTTATGTACAAATTAAACAGCAATGGTCCTAGCACTGAACCTTGTGGCACAAGTCACCTGTTTTTTGCTTTGATTCTGCCCTTCGATATATCACTTCTTGATATCTGTCCAGCAGCCATCCACTTAACCAGTTTCATATCCATCCCCATTTGTTCTAATTTGCATAACAGTGTTCCATGTGGCAGACAAGAATGGATAGATAAAAATTGTATTTTTATCTATCCATTCTTGAATTCTCTTTTTTATCAATTTTTCTAGTATTTTTACTAGAAATGAGATACTGATTGGTCTATTAGATACCATTCAACCATATCATGAACATTGTGAGTTTCCTAACGCCTTTTGAGAAATCAGTCTTGAATAACCTAAAAAAATAAAAAATATTGTTTGGTCTGAAAAGACTTAAGTTGTGCTCCAGAATTTCTGGAACCAGCCAGTAATGCAGAATCTATTCAAATATAAAAAAGCAGAGAGAATATAAGGCTTTTTTTATATTTGAATAGATGCTGCATTACTCAGAATACTATCAACTCACTGCCCTCTTTAATATATAATGTAGAAAGCTATTACCTGGGAGCCTACCAGTTTATCAGTGATTACTTATAAACTTTTTGTCATGCTAAATCAGTAGGTGTCTGCCTGTTTAAATCATCATCCTCCTCCTCTGGAAGTGTCATGGAAAGATTTAGAGAGAGATGTCTAAACACTTGCATACATTTTCAAGTCATTTGATAGGGTCTAGTATAGAAGCTATTATAGCAGCTTTGTCTTATAGTTTGCCTTCCATCCTTTAATAGCCACTTGTGGTAGTTGTTTCTTGCTTTCAGATTTTCCTACTATTTCAGCACTGACTTACATAAGTGATCTTGTATCGCTGACTTTTAACCCTACTGTAATTTTGCTGATGACAGCATGTTCCATTCCTCTGCATTTAAGCACTTCCATAGCACAGCTGAGAATAACTTTGCCTATCTATTAAAAGACGGATTTGAATTTCATTCTAGGATGCCAGAAAAACAAACCCTGAGAAGTGTTGCTTTTTCAGTTGTTGAATTGGCCAGTCTCTGATGAAGGTAGCAGGGTTCGTCCCTCTTGGAAACCTGAATTTGTTTATCCCATAAAACAAACTGCCTAAAATAGTCCTCCGCATTGATAGACATAATTGTGCTATCCTCACAACCTTAGTTGCTTCAGCCATAATTCCATGTGATAAACATTGCAGTGCATAAACATTCTGATCAAAACAGTCATGGCTTCCACCCCTTTGGAAAAACAATCTTAGTTAATTTCCCCATACTCCCATCTGACCAAACAAGACCACATGTTTCTTCTTGTTAATATTTGCATATAGCCTTTCCTCATTTTTTAATTTTTTTTAAAGATTTTTTTATGGAGCCTCCATAAAAATGTGACAAACTTTTCTGCTCAGTACAAATCTTAAATCCCAAGCTTTAGAATTCTTTTCTCATATTTGAGATTGAATCCTTACTGTTTTTAACTTATTTATTAATGATATTTCATTATTATTATTATACATACATCTCCTGTAGTCGACGAGACTCATCAAGAGAGGCAATAGTAAGATGACATTCATCCTAACAGAGATAATGTTTATCATTCAGTGCTCTGCCAGAAATTACTTGAAAGTATATCACTAAGTATTGACAGTTATGAAAGCCAAAGGACAACACGTTTTTAAGTTTTAAGAATAATATTTTTTATTTATATTTGCATGTGCACATTGACTTCTGATAGAATAATATAAGTTGGATGGTGTTGTATGAGTCATGTTCAGAAAGGTTATTGCCACCAAATAAGATGGGAGAGGGATTGCACAGTCATGGTAGCATAGAACTCATCAGCTAGCGGTTGATAATTTTACTTTCGTTCCATTATCATTTGTCTTCTGCGAATAATTTGAGTGCTGCGATAAAAAAAATCCTACCAGTTAAAAAGTTCGTGGTGTGATACGGATTTTGTTGGTGGAAAACAATGCTGCAGAAATTCACTGACAACTGTAAGGTTTATGGGCCTAATGTAATGAGTGAAACTAAAGTTAGACAAGGGTGTCGTTTGTTTAAAGAAGGGTGAAACAATGTTCATGATCAGGAAGGGTGTCGTTGTTTAAAGAAGGGTGAAACTGTTCATGATCAGGAGCACAGTGGGCAGCCAAGTGTGGAGACAGACGATTTGGTGAAAAGAGTGAACACGAAAATTTGTAAGAATCATTTCATAATTATAGAACTTTCTTTTGAACTTCCAGAGGTTTCAAGCTCAGTCATTCATGAAATTGACAGAAAAACAGATATAAGAAATGGTGTGCTAAAAATGCTGAACAATGCACATAAGCAGCAACGAGTGGAATCATCTCAAATATGGGTGGAGTGTTATGAAAATGAAGGAGATAAACTTTTTTTCTGGCATTGTGATTGGTGATGAAATGTAGATTTCATACACAACAATCAATACAGTGGTACCATTCATCACCTCTGAAAGCCAAAAAATTCTGTCACTATCGGTCAAAAAAAAAAACGACCACTGTCTTCCGGGACAGAAAAGGGGCCTTCCTCATTGATTTACTTAAGTGAGGAACCGCAATTTTCTCGTGTTCCCTCTTGCCACCAAATTGTCTATCACTACACTTGGCTGGCCACTGCTCTCTTCACTGTGAACATTGTTGCGCACTTCTTTAAACAAGCCGCACCATTACCTAACTTTACTGTCACTCATTACATTAGGCCCATAAACCGTATTCTGTATCACCATGAACCTCGCAACTGCCAGGATTTTTTTTATCGCAGCACTCATAAATTATTCGTAGAAGAACCACAAATGATAAGTAAAATGGTCAAAAGCTAGCTAATGAGTCACTCTATGCTACCACGCAAGTACAACCCTCACTCCCATATCTTATGATGGCAGTGAACGGACCCTACTTTCTGGATTGCTGAACCGTTTTGCAGTCTTTTCATCCTGAAAGTTGCACATATCAAAGCATAATAGACTACCATGAAGAGTCTACAGCACTTATTCTCTATAGAAATCTCCCCATCATGACAGTTGGTCATTGCTGGAACTGCAGCAACACTGCATCCTGGATCAGCATTTCCTTGTAACATCAACTCTCCTATAATCTTTCTTGCTCTACTAGAAAGATCATACTTATGTCTTTTAATGTTGGTCACCAGTCTCCAAAATATGTGCTATCACATCCAAGTCAGCATTTCCACTTAACTGATAGAAAGTGTTTAATGGACAAACAGCAGCAAGTGCTGTATGTTTTTATGCTCCTCTAATGTACTATTCTCATTGAAATGAATATTGTTTAAACATTGTGGAAATCCTTGGCAATAACCTCTGTTATGTTATTGTTTATTTACAGAAGCAGCTTGTATAAAATGCCAATGGTTTCATCATTCAGCCATAATTATTCTTGCTATTGCAAGTTTTATATAATTTCTAAGCAAATAAACTTTTTGGGAAATCAGCATTATGTCTGTGACTAATTGTCACAATTCTTAACCCTCCTTCATATATAATTTTTCTGAAGAGCAAAACCTAATGTATTCACATATATTCTAGGATCTGAATTTTCAAGATAAATTATCGACCATGAAACTATCCTTTCTGATGCCAAACGCCTATCGTTTATATATTATCTCATTAAATTTTTCACTAGGCCTGTGTAGCTCAGTGAAAGTGATGCTTGCATCCTCTTCAGCAAGCTGCCCATTAAGTTCAAGTCTAGTTCTTAACTGGAGGAATTTTTTCTAAGCTTTTCTTCTTCTACCAGTTCCTTAGAAAGTTCATCTTTGACATGTGTCAGCAGGTTTTCCGTCCCGTAAGCTGAAGAAAATCGACCATAGAACCTACAGTATTTCAGACAGTAATACATCATGTTAGGGTTAGGTACCAAGAGATAGCAGCACTTGTTTGCCCATCTCATCATTGGTTGCCACCTATGATTAGTGATAGTCATGGGTCATCTATCTTTGGCTACTGGTGGAGGTTGAAATGCCCACTTAGTCTCCAAAAGCTAGTAGAGTTAAAAGGCCTTGGCCTATACAGGAATAAAAGGCATTGGCTGATTATTATTATAATTTCACTTTATTTATTCACGTTTGTCTTGTCTTAAAATGAATATATGATGGTTCAGCATTTTACTCAAAGATAGTGATTTATATTTTTGTATCCACCAGGAAATTATTTTATGCTTGTCAATCTTTTTTCTATTTGATTCGTGTTTGCTATATGCAATAAATCTGAAAAATATAATGGTTTTGTTCCCAATACAAACTATGATATTTATGTTTCCTATGTCACTTTTTTATGATTATCATCTTTATAGACAACTTTAGAGATTGTAACTAACTTGAATTTAATTGAGCAATTTGTCGTGAATACAAAAATTAAATAGATATAAATCGCTAATGTATTTTATTCTTCTTAAGCAATAGGCAAGGCAATTTACCCTATCATTTGGAAACTTAAAGAGAGCAGTTCTCTATCCTTATCCAGTCACTGATAGCTGGCCCAAGACTACAAGATCAGTGATTATAAATGGCATCCATGAAAGAGACTGCAACTGACAACTGCAGCCATATCCTTTCTAGAATAGTACAAGTTCTGTGGTCGATTTTCTTGAGTTGAGGGGGGGGGGGGGTTTCTGGTAGGGGAAAACCTTACTTGTTTGTGCCGGAGAACGACTAACTCGAAAACACGATCGAAGAAAGCTTATCAAAAATTCCTCCACTCAAGAATTCGAGTCGAATTTATGAGGGGAGCAGCCTAGCATTTGGAAATATTGCCATTTCTACAGGGCTACAAAGGCACATATTAAAAATGCATAAAATATTTGTGAAAAAATGATTTAGAGAATTTGGAGATTTTCTTTAAAGTATTATTTGGCTTTCGGAATTATGCTCAGCTTTTTTATTTTGGGAATATTTGGTTCTCCCATATTCACTTGAATATGGTGATTCATATAGATTTTTATATTGAGCTGATAGTATGACTTGAAGGCTTGACACAATAGTGCTATTATTGTTTGGAATTGCATCAAAAGCAACCAAGGCTATTTAGACCACTAATTTATGCTTGCATATATTCTTCTAATCGGTTGCCTATTTTACTGGATGAAAACATTGCAACTGCCGTGTGAGACCAGAAACTTACCCCCACCTTCAGTTGAAAAAATTATTATAAAAGTCCTTTGCCTCTTAAATGGGATTCAACCTCATCTTTCAACAACTAAATGACATTGTCGATAGAGACTGAGCTAGGGGGAACTCCACGTGTGTTGTGCTTAGGATTAGTCAATGAGCCACGATTCATTACTCAAACTGAATATTCAAGTAAAGATTCTTGTATCTGACTTGATAACATCACAAAATTTTGTGTATTGCTTCTATGTGATATATATAAAATTTGCATATGGTGTGGCTTAAGGCAGCTCTTTGGTTATTTTGGGAGGATGATTTGCTACTTCAAAGTATAGTACCATGAATTTCTACCAGGTGCTTACATTTTCGTGTGTACAAAGTGAAATAACAACTGATACTTTGGAACTTTCATGATTTTAAGATATCTAAACTGCTGCTAAATTCGTAACTTAATCTGGAGGTTGCAGATTTTTTAAAAACAAAGTTGTGCCTTTTTTAAATAATGTTACATTGTTCTTAGGGTGCCACTAATTACGAAATAATTTAATAATGGTAATTCGATGGAGTAATAACTGTACAAAATGAATTAGAATAAAAACCCTTTTACACTGATTCACAGTAACTTCGCTACACTGTAACAAGTTAATGTGAATAGGTGTACAGTAAAAATTAGATTAGCATTAAAAAATTAGAAAATAATTATGTATTAGAAAAAAAATCATCAGTGTAAACGAAATAACAAAATTAAAAAAAAATCTGAGCACAAGGAGAGTGGTATCTTTCTCTGTGTAGTTCCTGGAGTACCAGATTAAAAATGTACTATTAAGATCCCCCCCCACACACACACATACACACACGTGTGTGTGTGTCAGGTTGCTTGAAGAAAGTTCTGTTCTAGTCACTAAACTAGAGGAATTATTTCTAAACCTTTATTCGACTGGTTCTTGAACTGGTTGATCTCCGACTTGGGAAAGCAGGTTTTTCCCTCCTGGAAATTTAGTGTTTTTGTTCTGTATGCTCAAGAAAATCGACTCCAGAAACCACACTATTTCAGACAATAACATATTGTGTTAGGGTTATGGACTGTGAGATGGCAACACATGTCATCTGTCTCTTCATCGGATGCTGCTTATAATTAGTGATAGTCTTGGGCCAGATATCAATGGTTTTGGCTACTGATGGAGATTGAACTTCCCACTCAGTCTCCAAAAGTTAGATACTGCTAAAACGGTCTCTCTTACACTCTTTAAGAAATAACGGGCTTTTTCATGGTGTGAAGACATCAAGGGTAATACTGTGCCAAGACACAGGTCACAGCTGTACATATGATAACTATGGAAAACATCTATGCCCTTGGAGGGATTCGAATCCACATCCTGTTTGAGAAAAAGTTACTTAACCACTCTGCCAACCAGGCCAGCTAGTGCAAAATAGCATATTTGCATTGACAGGGAATTTGATAGAACCGTGTGGTAACAGTAGTTACATCATTTAAATGGCATAAGACTAAATAAACCTTCCGGTAGATGTCCCTCTTTCTCACGAGCGAAGTTTCTTTTGTCAATGTTTACTTCGTGGTTTAGTCGTGGTTCGTAAGTAACCGAACTGCATTTCTATTTCCTTAAATTGTTTCCTGCTCACAAGTCCGATTTATTGAAGAACAGTGCGGTTGAAAAATAAAAGATCAGGCCGCACTCTTTTAACAAATAATTAAAACACATTTATTTACAAATTATACATGAATTAAACAAGAGAGAAAATAACTTGATTTCATTGATGAGTTTGTATATGATTGAAGATGGAATTTCGTAAGTAATGCTACGTTATAGGAGCCACACGGCCAGAAATTCGCTGAATATAAGGATTAACTATCCTATGGCAGTTATCTCTTGTAGAATTCGAAGAAAAACGGTCAATGATTTTGCTATCATTCCTTCGTTGTAGCAATTTAGAGAAGTTTACCTAATGGTGGAAATGAAAAGATGGTGCTGAAGAACAGACTATCGCAGTAGTTTTTGATAATACCGTATTTCTATTACCGACGGTAAACTGATGTGTGATGGATATGGCAGCCAGAGAAAATAGGTTTGCAGCAGACATAAGTAGCAAAAGAAGTTTTCTTCACTGTTTTAAAGGACATCAAGAAAGGATAAAATTTTGCTTCATTCTATTCCCAAGATGAATTTGATCCTAGGATACAAGTTATTAATTTTTGAGGAAAGACTTCTATTTCTTGATGTAAGTTCTTTCAAATGGCGAAAATATCATCCATATATCGGATTCAGAGAAAACGTATGGTTCTTATGGCAGATATTTTTTCTACTAAATATTCCAAATAAAAGTTGGCCATGGTGTAGATCATAGTAGAGAATCCATCGCATTTCCCTCTTTTTGTCTATAGAGTTTTCCATTTGAAGCAATTTTTATATAATAGGAATGATCAAGAAGAGGAATCCGAAGATTTTCTAAAGGAGCTTAGAAATTTTGTTCAACAATTGATCTAAGAGGGTACTAGATTATGTAATTTGTGCAGACCATAATTTCTAAATCAAGAAAGCTATTATTATCCAGCAAATTATTGAGATTTTTAAGTTGACTGTTTGTAAGTGACCCTTTCTCTGACAACAAAATTGTGATTTCAGAGAAGATATTACAATCTCTCTTTTTCTATGAAGATAAAAATGAACTGTGCTTTGAGTTTTCAAAGGATATCTGCATTTCTAAAACACCTAACCTTAATATTCCTCTCTCAGAATTAAAGACCCATTGTAGTCTAAATATAACAAAAATTTACCTATTACAAGATAGTCTGCATGTGAAAGTCGCAATTGCTCTATATTCTGCTATTTACAGATATAAAATAATGTTCTCCTCTGATCTCATAATACCTACATTGCCATTGGAAAAAGCCCTACTAACAGTCAACTTAAGATGCTCCAGATACTATTCAAAATCTTAAAACTTTTCATGGCAGACCATCTTGGATGTATGATCTGCTCAAACTATATTAATCTGGTTGCCATGTTAGATCGATTGTACACTCAATAGGAAATCCTACATATAAAATTTCGATTTTTTTAAAACTTTCTCTGGCTCCTTATTGGGTATTCCTATTTTTATATAAGAATACGTTGACTTCATCTCTTAAAATTAAAGAATTAACTCGATTCTTATAATCTAATGGTGAGTTTTAATATCAGCTGTCCCTTAGCCGATGTTCTTCGCTTTAATGCCATCCCCTGAATTTCTATCACTTAAATTCCCAGTAGACATCGTAGATCTTTTTTAAGTATGTTTTAACTTCTGGATATTTTATTTCGAATGACAAATAGAGGGAATTGCTATAGAATCTTCACTATCTCCAACTCTGGTCAGATTTCATTTAGAATATTTAAAGAAAAATATCTTCTCTATTTATTTACCTATAAAGACATATTTATTTACTTGTTTATCCCAGGATCAGGTTCACCTTAGAAAGAGATTGGAGCAAAATTTCTTTCTTTCTTGATCTCCTAAAAATAAGGATAACATAAAAATTACAGCCACTGTTGTTAGGTGGAATCTATCAAATCCGTTGTAAGTGAAACTTTTGTTTAAGGCCTTGTGCAGCGCCACTTAGTGATCCAAATGCGAATAAATAATTGTGAACACATAAATAATTAAAATTCAATAACAATGGAAACAATGAAAGACCAGAGTTTGATTCCTGTCCGTACCTGAGGACACTTTATCTGGTCTCTTTCGACTAAATGTGAGTTAGCCGGTCTCATTCGATGGTATCTGCCCACCGAATGAGACCGTGCGCACCTGCACGCCCATACAATCGAGACAAATTTACGCACCTTAAGGAGAAAAGCGACACAAGCATAAATAACATTTTATTCCTTTCCATTATTCATTCACGGAGTGTTGCGCAGTGGATGTGGCGTTTGCACACTATAGTGCTTGACCGCATGAAGACTTGCTTTCTTCTAAATTTTTCTAAGCCTTTATTCGACCGGTTCCTGAGTTAATCGAGCTCAGGCACAGGCAAGCGGGGTTTTTTCTCCTCAAAACTCGGATTTTTCTTCCCATAAACTCAAGAAAATCGACCGTAGACCCCACATTATTTCAGACATCAATATATTGCGTTAGGGTTAGGGACCACGAAATGGCGGCACTCGTTGAGCCATTCTATTCACTGCGTGCCGCTTAATTAGTGATAGCCTTGGGCCAGCTATCTCTGATTGTGTACCAGTGAAGATTGAACTGCCCACTCAGTCCCCAAAAGTTAGATAGGGCTAATTCGGCCTGGCGTACTCCCTATATGGAAATAAAAGGTGCTAGCTGATTTTTTTTACTGTATTGTTCAATGTACTAGAGTGTGCTCAATGACGGAAGCTGGTCGGAACTGATGTGCACATGCTGCGTTATGCTGTCTTTCAGCGCTGGCAAATTGTCAGGATGATCCTGATAAACCTGTCTTTGAGAAATCCCTAGAGCCAGAAGTCACGGGGATTAGATCAAGTGAACGAGGTGGCCATGCAGTGGGAAACGCATGACTGATCACTCCGGCTTCTGTGAAATATTCTTAAAGAACCTCTTGTACTGATTGACCAATGTGTAGAGGGGACCCATCCCACATAAAAAGGACTGAATTCATGCCCAGGCGCTGCTGTAGCTGTGGCACAACAAAATTGTTTATCATATCGCGATACCTCTCGGTAGTAAATGAGTATGTCACAGGACCCGACTGGCAGATGTTTTCAAAGAAGAATGGTCCAATGATAAATGCTGTAAACCGGCACCAGACAGTAACTTGGGATGAATGCAAAGGAATTTGTTGGATCGCATGCGAGTTTTGCGTAGCTCATACCGGAAGCTGTTGGTATTCACAGCTCCATTCAGGTTAAAGTGAGCCTTATCTCCCACAAAATCATCCACGGGCACGTATCGTCCAACTCCACTCGAGCAAAGAATGTTAAAGCGACTGTCAGTCGACTTTCAAAGTCCTGCACGCGCAACTTCTGTGTCAGGTTAATCGTGAATAGGTAGAAATGCAGAATCTTCCATAAAATTTACCACGCTGTTGTGTAAGACATATCCATGTATCTTGATATAGCACGTCACGTGCACTGCATAAACCAACGCTGTTATTCATGATCTACTCCACAACGGCAGTAGCGACTTCATTCGCATGTTGTAAATCGATTTATTATTATTATTATTATTATTATTATTATGTGACACCTCTAGGGAGTCCAAAGACTCATCGCGGGAGAGTGTGCCAACAGCATCGAACGATTGGTTTCCCTTCCAACTACTAACCACTCTCAAACTTGCTTAACTTTTTGCGAGCCAGTAGTAGCAGAGGCTCTACCAATCGACCAACCTTTGATTTAGGTAGTACTGCTTCACGAGCAGAGCATGTTGCGGCAAGGTCAGTACCATCACTGTGGAGGGTACAACCAGAATGAATGTAGAAATCTCGTGTCTATCTGTTTAACTCCTCCTGGTACCTGGCGAGTTGCGTTATATTTATATTTATTTTATATTTATAATATAAATATAATTTAAAATAATATAAATATAAAATATAATAATAATAATAATATATATATATATATATATATATATAATAAAATAAGTTCTAATCTGGCGTTTTGATAGCTGCAGAAGAAATTTACCACTCTTTCATTGTTTTTGAATTTTTATTATTTATTCGTTCACATTTTAAGAAGCTTAAACCAAAATATCTGAATCTAATTTTTGCCTTTAATTAAACTTCTCTACTGTGAATATATGTACTTATTCTTAAGAAAGGTAGCATCTTATTTGTAGTACTGAAAGCATAATATGATCTAAAATATTATTATGTTTTTTCTTTTTTGTGAAAACGAATTCTGAACAAAACGACGTATTTTAAGTAATCAGTTCTATAATAAATTGATTAAATTCCTTCCCTTCATAACTGATAAGCTTGTTTTTTAGTCTACTTTATCGTTTACATTTCAGTTAAGCACCTTTTCACATTCTCATGAGAAAAGTTCTCCATTACGCTTTTTTCTTTCTTTTTTTTTTTTTTTACATGCATTTTACCTGCTGCCAGTTCTCATAAAAAAGTCCAGCTGAAAGTTAAAACTTGGTAAAATGCACCTACACTGTTTTATAGTAAAAACTTAACACGTTAGTAGATTACTTCCAAAAGGAATAACTTTTAATTGAGACAGTATAATCAGCAATCAGAAGACTTCATAGTAGTGTATAAGGTATGTAAATTTATCTCTTTGTTGATGGCTTGAATCTAGGTAATAATTTGTTTGGAAAATCTGAGTTGTTTATTGGATTGTCTACCGAAGAAAGGTTGCAAACTTATAACACATTAGTATCATTAGGTAGGCGAAGGGTTAGATAATCCGGGAATCTTGTTCTAAGAGAACCAACCGAGGAATATTTTCAAGCTAGAAGCAGGATTGTAACATTCCATTGGACTACACAGTTTTTTTTTAAAAAAAACAATGTCACTCAAGTCAAAATTTGGAGTTGAGTATTTCACGTAAATAGATTAGTTGAACACAAAAGACTATCAATTCTGAGGTCCTATCGATCTCACCGAACTGTCAGTCCTGTGGTCCTGATTATCTGCACCAGTTCAAAGTTGGCAGTCTTGATTTCGAGTTTATTTGTGGAATAATAAAGTCATATAATTTGTGTTTAGAACATTGTATTTCATATATTCTGTTATGTTCTGTTTTACGCATACGCGCAAACCTGCATCATACCCTACAGGTCTGCGCGCAAATGCAACAGAATCAAATGTAATTAGAACTCACGCTAAACACAAATTTTCCTTCTAGAAAATAATTCAAGAAGGGTTACCATGAAAGCATTAACATAGCTAATTGGAATGCTAAAATTTGGACACAATTGTTGGATGTATCTGTTCTACATCTTACGTAAAAAGGTGCAATTACGATTTGGAATTACAAAAGCAACCAAGGCTATGAGACCGTGATTATATCTGTTAACTGCGTGTGTTCTTCTGACTGGATTAAATGTTTCGGGGATGAAAAGCCCGAGTTCCTGAGTTGAAAAATCCCTGCGATATCCGTATGAGAATGGCATTATAATTCACCTTCAGTAGAAAAGCTTATAGAGTTGCGGACGAAGTATTGCATACATTGTCATCTGATTAAGTTAATAATTTATATTTAATATCATAAGTGTGATGCAATAGCAAGTCAAGTCACAATCAGTATGAGCAGAATAAATCATATTGGTAAGATTCAGAAGACTGTATGTTTAATTAATTAAAAAATCTAGTTGTAGCAAGAAGGTAGTCGTGATAGACAATGTCTTTGACCACGACAAATTATGACTCATGTTTTCCAGGTAATTTGTTGGATTTATATAATAAGGGACCGAGCAGTGACTCAATTGAAGTTGAATTAAATTTTGAGGAACATACTGAAGTAGCTGGGAAATAAAGATTATGCAGTAACTATCCAGACATAAACCACAGTATAGCGCTTATGCTCCTCTTCTATAGTCAGTCTAAGAACTAATTATATGGTTTTACTTCTGGGTATATAAGGACAGTTTCTTAGGATGCGCATTGTGTAGGATATCAAATTAAGAGAGCGGTATCGAACCCTCCAGTGATACAGATCTTTAAAAAGTCTTTAGGAGATACTCAGGTATCTCTCAACCAGTCATGTTCAGGTGATGACTGAGTGCGAGATAATCTCTGCTTTATTATCTGCCTAAAGTGTTTATTAGCTGCTTAAAAAAGTACTATGCTTAGTCTCTAAGAGCAGGGCTTCTGAATTATCTAACTTTTCGCTATTCATTCTGCCAATATACTATACGTTTATAGGATTTAGTGGATGTAATCCACATCAAATTGACTCTATTAAAGTGCAGTTGGAACAATGCATGAAACATTACTGAACTACCCAGATATTGAGTGACTGTAGCCGAAATATCAGCTAGGAGGTCTCTAGTGTTTATCTCTGTAGCTTTTGAAAGCATACTGACTGATGATTGACACGAATTTGCATTTTATTGATAATTTTTTGCTTGTGTATGTGCAAACTTGAAAATTAAATTTCAAATTTTTTTGTTAGAGAAGAAAACACTATCACTGCCCTTTGATTGTCGTGTTACTACATAAGCATAAATAAAAAATGTACGCCCTATGATATATTCTACAGGTAATGGAATCAAGATCACTAACACCAGTATCTGTTGACTCAAAAAAAAAAAAAAGTTCAAGAATGGTTCAGACAGAGCAACATGCGCACATCACACCTTGGTTAGAATGTCCATCCACCACTTCTCATCGATTAAACCTGCAAAGGCATGTGGGATATTCTGGAGAAACGTATAATACATGAATACAAAGAATGAAACCGTAATAATTTTATCAAAAGTTTCACAAAGGTGGGCACCCTTTCCCAGCATTGTATCTTCTGAAAAAAAAATTGATATTTCAATCTCATTTATTTAGGTAACCTGATATCATAAAGGAGGATGCTTCTTGCCGTGGCTTTCTTGGCATGTGTATTTTATACAACTGGAATTTCTATAAATGAAGAGAGAGAAATACCAGTCCATCCACCACTCCGAATTGGATCATTTAACATACAAAATCTTGGAAAAAGCAAGTTTTCCAATAAGGAGCACATGGATATCATTAAACAAGTAAGTTCAAATACAAATTTGAATAAATAAATCTTGTTACAATACTTTTCTAAAGATGAGAATAGATTTTACAACAACAATATAAACATAAACATTTCAAAAAATTCATCGGTTGTCACATTTTGTTTAAATAAAATTTGGCATGAATTCAAAATGAATGTATATTATAATTCCACTTTGAATGCAAAATGAATGAAAATCAGAGTGTTATAATAGGCTCTGTCAGAGATTCTAATTAAAATACATTATCTATCAGTGGCTCTAACAGTCACTTAAGCTCTAGGTGGGCAAGGTGTTGCACGTGCGTTCATACCGCTCCTGCCTTCTTCCACCTTTTATACGTTTATCCGCAAGGAAGGACTTAGTTTTCTTTATAAAGATATATTCTCCAATCTGAGAGCTATCTAGTCGTGTACTCGTAAGTGTAGTGATAAGTAAATTATGACAGTTTCCTTCTCCTGGTGTATGAGTTCCTATATATCTTCAATTTCGACGCCATAATTCTTCTTTGCTGCCATGGCAACCGCACATTCCTGCAATACCACAGACACAACAAAGCAAAGCCTCCCCCCCCTCCCCCATCGACTTCGGACCCGGAAGGAAGAGCAAAGTTCACCGGAGCTATGGACATGGAAAACAGGTCAGTAAATTTCAAATCTTATGCTAATATCGCATCAAACGAAAATATCCTATCGTCTCCCAAAACACTGATCTCACACCCGAATGCCACATCAGCAAGTAGTAAACTGATTAACTCAAAAATAACTGCCACTGTTACCAACGTCATTTCCCGAGAAAATGGAATTGTTATTTTTGGCACCAAAGGAAACATCCTAATAGAAGATTATCTGACGGCGATCGCCAAAATTGTATCGCCAAAAAATATTACTGACGCTTCCCGCATAGCTGGTACTGTGCAGGTGAATTTTGGCCACATCTCATGGGCACAAACGGTACTGCAAAAAGGCGTCGATATCGGGGATTATCACTTCGAAGCAGCCCTAATAGCACTGGCCCCGAAAAAAGTAACAGTATCAAATGTCCCCCCGGAAATTCCTCATTAATTCATCAGATCCATGTTATCAAGATACGGTTCTGTCACAGGAAAAACACGCACATTGTCAGCAGCCACGAAGAAGTCTGAATTTGCCCATGTCAAAAGCTTCCGAAGACAGGCATTAATGCACTTCCAAACAACGACGCACTATATAACCCTCCAAAATTAATCAACACGGACATAAATGGAATTACCTACACTTTCTACTTATCCTTCTCATCACAGTGCTTCTTCTGCCATGAAGAAGGTCACATTAGGAAACAATGTCCCTATATTACCAACAGTTCATCAACAAACATCCCAGCCTAGAATAGCAAACCAGTTGAACAGAACAACATCGTACATGAAGAAAATCAAAGCATAAGAAAAAGTAAACCAAATATTCTCTCCCAATCACGAATTTCAGAGCAAAGAAAATCCCGAACTGGAAAAGACAACTTTCATGTCGCTCTTGAACGCCTGTCGAGTAATGAGATCCAAGGTTCTGATAACGAAGTCTCACAGCACGAAAGCACGGATCCTTCCAACAGAGATGACCAGGACGAACTAATTAAAAGCAATCCCCGGACATAACAACCAGAATCACCAACCCAACCTCCCACTAATTCAAAACCTAATCCAATAGAAGAAACTACTCAAAATGACCTTTCATCACCTGCAACCAGCCAAGGAGAAACAGTTCTCAGACGATGTGGAAACTGTACTTCCACATGACGACTTAGAAGAAGAGGAAGCTGAGGGGTGGGGGGAACTTCCCTACACTGAGGATCCCCTAAACATAAAGCAGCTGTCATCCTTCATATAGAAAGTGCTCGGCTCTCCTCACAAATTAACTATAGCCCTTAAATACACCACAAAAATCCCGGAACTAATTTCTCAACTTCAGGATCTACATTCAAAATTGAAATGTAAAAAGAGCAGAGCGGAGGTGAACAGGAGCAAGCGAATCTACTACCTAATTAATGGGCTACAAGCACGATACCAGGACCAATATTAAATTCAACTTACAATCAAACTTTCATAAGCATAATGTCATTGAGCCTTTTTTCTCTCAATGCAAGAGGATGTGCCTCTGCTTTGCACAATAGATTAGTCCTTGACTAGGTACAGAAATATCATATAGACCTAATACTTCTTCAAGAAACAAATATCAACTCCTCATCCAATTTATCTAGAAAATGGGCAGAGTGGCCTTATGACCTACATCACTCTGCAACCCAACAACACCATGGAGCAGGGGTTAGATTAGGCGTACATCATCAATCCTACAAACTTTAAGTGATCAAAAAAAAAAAAAAAAAAATGGCCTCGCCTACTCCCGTATATACGGGAATAAAAAGGCGTTAGCTGAACTTTAAGTGATTGGAGATATATCTGGATAAGCCATGTATGCTCACATAAAAGCACCCAATAATAATACCCTGCATGTATTCAATATCTACATACCACAGCAAGATTTTCTGCCATCACAAATCTTGCACTTCTTTCAAAACCATCTTACTAGTATTGACTAAGAACATATAATAATAGCTGGGGATTTTAAGGGGAATGCAGAACCAATGAAAACAAGTGGCCCCACCTAAAATCACGAATAAAATATTTTATGCAGATCTACAGTCACCAGAAGAATCAACAGAGAAACATTAACATCCGACAACTCGAAGAACAGCTGCAGTATCTACCAGAAGAAAGCCCTAAATATAATTCAGCCCTCCAAGCCACGCAAAGACACAAGTATCCGCAAAGGGTTCCCTACTTAGATCGCGACTTACACAAATAAATTTTTCAGATGCAACCACAAAATATTTTTTCTCTTTGGAAAAAAAATACCAGGCAGCAAACTGCATCTCCGCTATTAGATTTCAAGATGGTAGCATCACAGAAGATCCAAGTAAAATCGTTTCTGAAATCCTACAATACTACAAGAATGCATACAGCTCTACATGAACATCCCTTCACGCCATTCACGGAATACTGAAAGAAACAAAAAAAAATCTCTGCAGCAGATTGGAATCACTTAGAAAACCCAATCACTCTAGAGGAACTGAAAACTGCATGCACATCCTTGCCAAAGAATATCCTGGCCTTGATGGTCTCACAACAGAGATTTTTCAAGTCTTCTGGAATCAACTCAGACCACTTCTCCTTAAAACACTGCAAGAAACCTACCTCAATGGTCTCCCAGAATCCGTCACGGCCTCAGTATCACGATTGATACCAAAGAAACGAGACCGCACAGATATCCGAAACAGATATCACTAATCAATACAGATTGCAAAATCATTTCCAAAGTTATTGCTAACCGACGAAAGCCAACGCTGCCTGAAGTTATTGGTCGACATCAAACTTATTCTCTTCCTGGGAGAACAATACATGATAACCTCCATTTAATAAGAGATCTCATCCACATCGCAAACAGCCAAAATGAAGACCTAGCACTCGTCAATCTTGATCAGGAGAAGGCTTTCGAAAGGGTAGAGCACGAGTACCTTTATGAAGTCCTAAAGGCATTCGGCTATGGCCCTCTCATCATTCAAACAGTGCAATTGTTATACAGAGACGCACTCTTCTGTTTAAAAATTAACAACAGGCTCACCCACACTTTGTCATACTCCAGAGGGATCAAGCAAGTATGTCCTCTCTCTCTAGACAGTTATACACACTGGCCATAGAACTCTTCTTAAAAAGAGTACATGACAACATCATCTCCAAACCAACCAGCATTATAGAGCCACATAAAAAATAACCCTATCAGCATATGCTGATGACGTCGCAGTAATAATCTGTAATGACAAAGAAATGACAGTAACCAGTGAAGCACACAGACTATATGCACAAGCCTCAGGGGCCAAATTGAACTGCAAAAACCACTGGTTTGTGGTCAGGTAGATGGAATGCCAGAACTGATTCTCCCATTGAATGTACCTGGTCAAATGAAGGACAAATATATTTAGGTGTACACCTTGGCAACACCAAAATGTATAATGCACTGAACTGGACACAGCTACACAACCGATTTAAACAAGTGCTAGGAAAATGGAACAGCATTCATTCAATGTCTTCACTTAGAAGAAGGTTCCTAATAATCAATCAGATGGCTGCGAGTGTGGTAAATCCTCAAGGTACTAACACCCCTGAAGACTTACTGAATCATATTAAAAAGGCAATGAAAAGTTTCCTATGGAACAATCCGAACTGGACAACATACTCTGAACTCTGCAAGCCACTCAATAAGAAGGGTCAAGGCCTGATTTCCCTTGAAAACAAGATCACATCCTTCAGGATAATACTTCTGCTAATGATACTTCAGTCCAATCATGCTTATATAACCATCTTCGATTACATCATGAAATCATCCACCCAATGACTTACACTTTCAACAATCCTCCGAATGGCCAGTTCTGTACCACCACCTCCTGGACTATCTCTTTTTTTGCAAAGATGCTCTACAGTGGTGGAAAAATACAGAATTTCATCACACACTGACAGGATCAACAGAGTCAGCTGTGTTAACAGCTGACTCTGTTAGTACAGTTAACAGAACCACTGTTTTTGAAGAGAAACATAACATGTCTCACAACTGGCCAGCCCTTCCTTTTCCCTGCCCAGGAAAAGGAAGGGCTGGCCAGCCATAGGGGATCTCCTGACCCAGACGCTAAACTGGAAAACATGAACATGCCTACCATTAAAAAGCTCCAAAATTGAAAAGCAATATCAACTGATGCAAGTCGCCATTATAAAAACCTTCCCATTATATGGCTACGCCTCAGGGAATCCGTATTTCTTCTAGAAATACGGATTCCTTACCTGCGTGGAGCCTACCTTTCATCTTGCAACATCTGAAGCCTCACTTCCAATTCTTCCCTCCAACTACAAGAAAATATACCACTTCCTCATATCAGTGCCTCCCTTCGTATATTCATCCTTAACCCAGTGAAAGAACTCTCAGTTACTAAGCTACACATGTCACCCAGTTTTCAGTGGGATCTTCCATATAAATCGAGGTGTGCCAAACCAGATTCCGACATGCAGTGGAGGCTACGGCATAACATGCCAACTTCTACTAGCTCCACAAATTTCCGCTAAGACAATTGGATCAGTGTCTATTCTGTGAAATTTCAGGCACTTTGGAACACACATATCTAACCTATCCTGCAAACAAAAGCGATGATCACCTACGTCCTGAATACACCTCTAGCACCTGTAACTACGCACACAGCCAGTAAAACGACTACTGGAATTTAGTCCATACAGAAAAGAGAACAAACACAGAATATGCAATTTCCTCTTCATCTGCGCTGAAGCCGTCATTTACAGTTTTTTTTGCCTTAAGCACACAAGAAATAGGCAGCACCCATCCATCACTAAATCAGAACAAACCTTCATGTGTAGCCTACGTCGGAAACTACAGATCAGGCTTTCACTGGAATTTGATTATCACAAAGGAACAGGAACTGTCGCAAAATTCATAGAGGAGTGGAATCCAACTGGTACCCTTTTCTGGATTGCCACGACAACACACTTCAGCTGAAAAATAACTAAAAGTGATACTAAACTGTAATATTGACTCTTACTGAAAAGACACATCCTGTCTACCACTAATGTACTTCTTTCCCTTATTTCTATTGTATATCTAAAAAGAAAATCTTTTTTTCTCTGTAATGTACATTCTTATACTATGTAAATAGTCCTTTTTGTTATCTATCTTCCAATGTATATTTTATCAAGTTTAATAAAAATAAAATAAAATAAAATAACAGGCACTTAAAGGCACCATGGACTTTTTTCTAGTTCACATAACGCAAGACATTCTAACAGAATTAAAGCCACACGATATATTTGCCTCTTCAGATTCTCTGTTTTCACTTCAGTAGTTAAGGTCTTGCTATTCTTGTTTCTTTTGCCATCTGTCAGTTCAATAATGTTCTCAATTTTTGACTTTTTCCATCATTATAAGAAGCAACGCTCACACACATTTTTGGTTCATCGACCATGCTATTAATAAGAAACTGTACTACCGCTGATCCATGCGAATTCAACCTATATTAGCTAAATTAACTATTATGTATTACGTATCTGATGCGCGTAACTGTCCGAAATACAATATATTAGCTATTCGCAACTTTTACAATTTTCGTGACATGATTATTATACTTCTGTAAATATGTCTTGTATTAATGCGCCTATGTGTACTAATTTTTTTTAGATAATTCTTCGCTACGATGTGATATTTATCCAAGAAATCGTTACGCAAGACGAAACGCTTATGGAAGAATTAGTAGAATCGCTAAATCAGTAAGTCTCTCTCTCTCTCACCCTCTCGTGTATGTGTGTGCGCATGCGCGCGTATGAGATCATGAGCATTACAGTACGCGAATAATAATAAACAAATAAGCGATTTGAGTGCTGTTTTGAAACTTACGGACATTTGGAAACTAAAAGAAATTTCGTTAAGTTAATAATGAAAGTAGTATGAAAAAAATATGAACTTGTGTTGTTAACAGTTCAATAGTACAAAAGATAAACTTACTAGTTGTGGTGGTGTTGGAGGTGGGCGGTAGATGGCGTTGATTCGTAGTAGAGGTAAGGTGTAGAGATAGTTGAAGATGTCCTCCCGCGATGAGTCTTCGGACTCCTTGGAGGTTTCAGGAATAATAATAATAATAATAATAATAAATTGGCTGGGAAAGGAAAAGTATTTTGAGAATTGTGATGGACCTAGTAGTCATTTGGCTGAATTCAGTCATCTTTCCGTTAAACTAGACTGCGCACACTTTTTTGTTGCTTTTTTCATTCATTGAAATGCAATTTCACATAATTCTATTATACATTTTTGTTCCTTTTAAAGTAAAATAATTAATTTAGTGTGTTATGACTGCATATGGGAGTTACATTCTAATTTTTCATCATTAGTGTTTGCTTTATAACATGATATTTTATTAGTAAATAAAAAAAAAAATTTAATTTCTCACAGACTCTCAGAAGATGCGGTGTACAGATTAGCCATCAGTATTCGACTGGGAAGAAACAATGCTAAGGAACAATATGCGTTTATTTTCAAGTAAGCATGTTGCAGCTAAGTTAGAAATAATGTCATAATTATTATTTATTTTATAATAATGAAGTATTTACGCTCAAATATATTATGCTATAAAAATCTTGTTTTTACTTGCTTTTAGAGAAGACAGACTGAATGTTTTGCATGCTCATGTGTTTCCAGATACTTCTGATATATTTATGAGGCCTCCATATATCATACACTTTGGCTCTCCAACAACAAGTAAGGTTTCAGTATCATTCTAGTTAACTATCTGCGTAATATTCATCATAAAATACCCGCTGAAGTGGTATATATTAAAAAACACTATATGCATTTTATATTTATGAAATATCGGTTTTTCGTTCTTATTTCAATTACAAAAAAAAAAATACAATGTAGAAGTTCAAAGTTTGTTGTAATGTTTTGTTAACAACATTAAAATCCAATTAATGTCCCGTGTACAATTTTTATTATGAAATTTTTGAATCTCAAGAAACTCATAACATCATATGCAATTGTCCATGCTTGGAAATCGGTCAAGGAAAACAAAAGAGATTCTTACAATTAGCTGAACTAGTTTCGAGGTAGTCATATGGTCTGTATTTACTAATATCACATTCCAAATAAACGGAGTTAGTCGAGTGGATTGTGCTTCCGAACCTCCGTCTTTGGGTTTTGGGTTCGAATCCCATAGTGGATATCCATATATTTCTATGTGCATATGAATCTCATTACATCGTGCGAGACCACTACTTTGCTAATGCAGGCTTGAAGATTTTCGATGATTGTCTCTTAAGTAGGAGGCCCGGATTATCAAATCACCAAATCCACCAATGATACCGATGTTTCATAACTTTATAACATTTCGTAGGTGGAATTCACATTAAAAAATTGGGGCGAGTATTATTATTGTTTGATTGAATATCATTGATTTGGTGTATAACGAGTTAGTGAGCAAATCCTTTCTCGGGATCTGCTTGGAATAAAACTTCACTTAAGTTTTATTCCAAGAACTTCACAAAAGTTTAATGATAAATAAAGGTTCCTATATGGTCTAAAAAAGGAACTCATTTAAGTTAAGAGATATTATATTCCATACTGTTTCTTAGCCGAATAAGAAACTCAGAGAGTTTCATGCCGAATATAGAAACTATATAAAGTTCGGCGATTCCAAGCGTAAGCAAATACCTGGATAGTGCAGCAACTGACCCTTGAAGGTAGTGCAAGCTGAGGCAAGCAACTCATGTAAAAGGTGGAGCAAGCTCCGATCACTATTCTTGATATTTACCTATAATGTGAACTTAACTCCTAGGAGCTGTATTACTGTTCAACATTATGAGAGAAGGTCACTACCCAGAAAAAAGGTAAAAAAATGTAAGTTCTGTTCGCTACAAACTGTATTAACATGGTCTTCCTACTCACTGATGAGACCTCAAAAAAGTTCGAAACCGGTCTATGTAGTGACCTTCTCTCATAATGTTGAACAGAAATACAGCTCCTAGGAGTTAAGTTCACATTATAGGTAAATATCAAGAATAGTGATCGGATCTTGCTCCACCTTTTACATGAGTTGCCTCAGCTTGCATTACCTTCAAGGGTCAGTTGCTGCACTATCCAGGTATTTGCTTACGCTTGGAATCGCCGAACTCATGTAAAAACCATATTACATGATGATTACATCATGTAATATGGTTTTAATAATCATCAGTTAAATTTATCAAAAAGCTTACTATTGTTATATATGTTATCAACTGTTTGTTATTTATTTCATATAAAAATAGACGTAAATCAAATAGCGCTTGCAGATTTGTTCCAGTGCACATTTTCCTTCTTAATTTAAACTCTACACAACTGTCAAAGAGATTATGCTTTATGAAATATCTCATTATTGTATTAAGGGAACTATGAGATACTTCAGGCAACGCTTATCTACACTTTTCACCAAGCAAAATAAACTCGCTTCACAAAAGAATTGCATACATATATTCATGATGAGCTTTAGTCCACAATGAGTGGACCGATGATCAAGCTTACATATAAAAGCAGAATGATTTTTATAACAAACCCATCACCAAAAAATTGAGGATAATCGAACTTTTTTTGTTTGATATGAATCCATACTTGCATTTCTAATTCTTTTAATTATGGAGAAATTCAAGAGAAAATTATGTCTTCTAAAATTAGACGTCTTCTTATTGTATAGGAAATCTGCCATCCTTTGTTGCAATCGGCATCCATACGCAGCCTCGTAATGCTGTTAATGAAACAAGTGCACTTGCAGAAGTCTATGATTATGCTAAACGATATTACAGAGTCAAGGTACGTAATTCCAGATTGATGATTTAATAAAATCTTTTATGTACAAATAATGGAGATATTAATATATACAATCTACCAATAATGGTCCGGACACTTTAGTGATTTACTATTGATACCAACAGGTGAACCCTAATATCGGGAATGTCCACCTTTGGCTTTGATCACCTCCTGTACTCTTTGAGGGAGGCTTTCCAACAATGTGCGGCAGACATCAGGTGGAATTTATCTCCATTCTTCCATCAAAGCAGAACAAAGTTCACAGATCGAGGACGTACTGCTCTGTACCGGAATCGCCGCTCTAATTCATCCCACAGGTGTTCGATAGGATTGAGGTCAGAACTCTGCACAGGTCAGGGCAGTCGTTTAACACCCATCTCTTCATACCATTCCATAACAGTTGCAGCTTTGTGGCATGGGCATTGTCGTCTTGATAGTATGGTCCGTTCCATATAAACTCCACAGTGTAGGCAACACCTGATTATCCAGAATATCAAAGTACTTAGTTGGCTTCATGGAACTACAGACAACGACCACTGGTCCCACTCCAAACCAGCTGAATGCACTCCACACCATTACTCCTCTACCACCAACTCTATTGTGGGTACAACATATGTGGTAACAAGGTTCAGCAGGCTTTCTTCATACCCACACCCTGCCATCAGACTGGAAAGAGGTGACCCTTTATTAATTTCTCCGGAGTACTGTTTCCCATTGGTCAATTGTCCAGGTCACAAGCTCTTTGTCATGTCATAGGAAGAAGGGTTGGAGGATGGAATTTTGCATTTGGTTCGATGCACCTTCCACTTGTAATGCAAAGATGTGGCTCACCGATGAGGTACACTTGACTCATGAATGAGTCAACAATACAGAAATTCACTTATGGGTGTATGGTAGTCCACAGACTCTAGAAAGTAAGCTATTTATGATATCGTTCCTGTGATCTTGTAGTTTGGTATCTTCGGTGACTAGCTGATTGGACCATTCATTTTCCCATAATGTCTGAAAGGTTGATATTTACAGAGTTTTGCTTGTGAATATGAATAAATATGCCCTACTACTACCATGACGTACTTCTCATATTTGGTTAGAAGTATCTATCACACAGTATTTGAACGAGAAATGTCCTGATGTATGAATCAATCCTGTTGGCCTTCATCATCAGGCTTCTGTTCACTAGATTTACATGTGTAGGGATTAGATTATACTAAAAATGTGGTGTATAATCACAAAGAGAACTACTTCAGTGACTTCACAATGCAGCAAGATGTTTATGACGCTGTAGTTATTCGTGAGGTTGCATTTTTCATAGTCTAAGGCGTTAAGATATCTATCCAAAACTTACTGGAGCCAGTTTGGAAAATCTATTAAAGTGAAGTGTTCAACGTAGTAACACATAATTGAAAAGTCAAGTCATGCTATTTCGAATGCCAGTATCGACGAAACCTTTGAGAATTGTACCAATATTAATATGATACATATGATGAGGAATAATCTTTGGAATAAACTCTTCTCATATCGATAAAGTCACTGGATATCCTGTATTAATGATAATTCTTAATTAATGATAATTAAGAATGATAATCCCTTACGAACTGCCCACTCAGATTCCAAAACGTAGGGCGTAAACGGCCACGCCTACTCACTATACTGGAACAAAAAGGCGTCAGTTGATTTTTTTTTATTTTTTGTGTATGGTACGGAAAAATTAAACCGGAAACAACTTTTTTTTAAGTTACCTTTAGCAGTGCAGAAAATAAATCTAGCGATCTCCCAATTGATATGGCTCCATGTAAAGAATCTCCACTATTCCGAATGCTATCTTCAAAGTAATAGAATTGCTAACATGCAAGAAAGTATAAGGAAATCTAAATACTCATGTCTTCATTTCAGGACGCTATCATCATGGGAGACATGAATGCTGGCTGTAGTAACATACAAGTCAATGATTGGAAAAACATCGAACTGTGGGTCCGAGAAGAGTTTGAATGGTTAATTGGACATAACTATGATACCACCACTTATCTCAGCAGTTGTCCATATGACAGGTAAGTTATGCATTGGTAAAATCTGCTTTTGTTTAAATTAAAAATAGCGTGTGTGTGTGTGTGTGTGCGTGTGTGTATATATACATATATATTAGAAATCAGCTTCTTCCAGGTTTGTGATTACTGGGGATAAAATGAAGGAAGCTGTCATACCTTCATCTGTCCAAGCGTTTAAGTATAAAGATCTCTTCCAGCTCACTGATGAGAAGGTAAGGCATATTTTCTCTCTCTCTCTCTTTCTCTTTCTCTCTCTCTCTTTTCTGTCTGAGCCTGTAGCCCATTTATCGCTTAATGCCCAGGAGCTATAAAACCAAACGCGATCCTTGTTGATCGCGTTTGGTTCTATAGCCCCCCCCCCCCACATCACGACAAGGTGGTACCCCATGGAGGGAATCATTACTATTATTATAATTTTTCCTTCAACTCTACAAAATACTTGGTATTAGGAGCTTCTCAAATAGCTTGTTGAAGATAATATCAAATATCATTGTATTCAAAATTAACTTTGACCTTTTAGTTGATAGCTATGTATTATATTTTACATATACTTTCTTAAAATTTATTTTTTATGTAGGTTCGTGAAATTTCCGACCACTGGCCAATCGAGGTGGAGCTGCGAGGTAAAAGTAAGTGAAATTTAGTACACATGTACATTCGGAGGCATACTGAAAAGAAATACTTCTTTGCTGGTATATTAGCAAGCTTACGATCCTAAAGAGCACTAGTACTAACAAATGACTTGAACCCTGCAGTTAAATGATTGATTCATAAAAATAATTATTATTTCTCTTTTTGTGTGTGTTAAAATATTTATTTATTTTTTCCCTGAGAAACGAAAATTTCCTAACAAACTACGGATTAAGATGAACCCATTCATATGACATCTCTATCACTAAAGATCCCTGAACCATAGTAGTATAAATGTCACCGAGGTAATCAGATGATGATGTAACCACATATAAGCTTGGCAAAGTGATCTTCTGGCAGAAATCATTCGACTGATTAACACTCATCAACGAATTTTTATTCGTCAGGACATGGAATGTGTGAACATCAGCATTGTTCGGCACTTGATTTCATGGAAGTTTCATAGGGAACATTCAGAATTAATGCCTACTGTCGCAACCAATACGTGCAAACGATTGTTGGAAAAGTGCAGAAACTGAAGACATGTATCAGATAGATGGCACAACCTTTCCTCAGTAAGAAATTAATTTTGGCCTTACAAAACTTCAAGAACAAATGCAGAGATTCATTGCCTTGGTTTACTATCACAGGGTCCTTTGCCATAACTGAGGGAATATCTAAGAAAACATTGAAAAACATTATTTTGTATCATATAATGAAGAAAATACAGCAGTAAAGATGTAATTTCTTCAGAAAGATACTTAGTTCTGTCGTAAAGAATTTGTGAAACTACCTGTTGGCAGAGGTGGAGTTACAACACAGAGAACAGTGTCTGACACTATTACCCGAGGATGACCATCATCCTGGAAATATCCAGCCAGCGGCATAAAAAGAAAGTTGACAAATGGCAGTGAAATATAACATTAATCTATAAAGCAGCTCATCGAAACGTACATTACTTCGAAACTTGTTACAGGAAGGAATATAACAATAAAAACATACTAATCTTGGCATTGGAAATCAAAGCTATGGACACTGTCAGAAGCAATATGTACACTTCACAATAGGGGGAAGAGATCGCCTGGTCCGAATCGTTTTTTTATAGGATCATCATAGTATAGTTCACTTTACAACCAGAGATGGACAAGAAGGAACTTGTTTACATTTGATGTGAAGAGTTATGGATTTCATTTCTTAGAAAACACATAAGATGGGAGATCATTCGAGGACAGCAGTAGTAAGGATAAAAAAAAGGAGGAAACAAAATAGCTACTACACGCATTTTATTGGATTTAACAGACAGTGGAGGAATTATTGAGGCCAGTTCATTTGAACAGTGACCATGGAAGTGTTCATAAAAGATGCAACTCAGCAGTTAAACGCCTGTGTGAAAGTGAGTGAAATGAATAGGTTAGAGTGGAATCATTAATCAACAGTCACTCTAACTGCTGCTCTCTTCTATACAGAATCGAATATTTTTGGGAACTCATAGAGACATCACTCCAGAGTGGGGACAGTATTCAATGGTTGGACGGGTATGTTATTTGGATAGCGTTAAAACCTGTTCGGAGGAGGAGTAACGCCTCGAATGAATGAGAAAAAAAATTTTGGATGCTGATAAAGCGAGATATATAATATGTTTAGGCCGAGAGAGTGAGAATTGAAGTTAGAGTAATCTCAGTAAGATAAATCTATACTTTTTTTTTCTTTTCTTTTCTTTCCTTATAATACCGATATCATTACTGATCAGATGTCATAGTAAATAACTTTGGATATAAGATATACGACTACTACCATCTGTGTTTTTGATTCTGATTAGGAATATATACTAATTAGCAAGAAGTCAACGAACGTGCCATGTTGAGTCACCTGTTTGTAGCAGATATAAATTGAAGGAATATCATGCTCCCAAATCAGTGCAACTGTTTCCAAGTGAAATGGCTGCGAGAAAAGAACTGATAGAGTTCGAAAGAGGCGTTGAGATAGGATTCCCTGTTGCGGGCCTATCTCTTCGGCAAGCTTTTGACAAATTGGCCCATTCCCAAGTTAACAATCAGTTACACCATACTGAGATGGAAGCTCAGGGAGTCAACTGCAAGTGCTACCTGCAGTGGACGACTCACCACACTCATCGAACATGACCTAGGGTGCTACGAATTATAACGAACTGGATCGTCGGGTGGTCAAGGGACGTCTGCCTCCATAACAGTCCAGAACCTCATTACATATCTACAGGAAGAATGGTCCAAAATTCTCATTGATCGCTATCGTATGCCTTATGGAAATTATGCTCCCTATGATTGCTGGAGTCACTGCAGCGAAAGGAGGTCCTAAATTTTTCTTCCATAGATCTGGTGTTTCTAATTTACCTTTACAAAAGACAGAGAGATACAAAATTTGCTAAATTTTATTCCATTTTAGATTGATAAAACTATTTTATAAATTATCTCGAGCTGAAGAATTTCCTGTTGATGTCCTGAAGCATATCAACACGAAATTTGTGATTACAGGAAAATCAAAATTTTAATAATGATAAAATTTTAATAATAATAAATAGAACATTCCTGGTAGTGCAATTTCATGGAGTAGGAATGACAATATTTAGAGCTGAACTTGATGAATCGAAACATACAAAGTGAGAAAGATGTTGAGAATAAAGTTCAGTTATGTTCAGTTAGGTGCTCAAAGATTTGTTTTAGCTGAAGTTATTTCAGAATTATTATAGTTGACTTAACCTGCTATTTTCAACAAATTAATAATTTGTTCATATCATATCATATTTTCATTAATATTATCAAAATTACAAAAGTAATCAATTATATATCCATAGATACAAAATACTATATTTAGTCGTGCTGATATTATTTCACATTCACGATCTTTAACAGTGTCGGATGTTGCAGAGAAAAATTTGTGGAGTGAGGTTTGCTTCACAGTTTCAGACAAGAGAAGGATAACTGTCCCCGAAGCTCTACTAAAGGCAAAGCAGTCAGTGGGATTTCGCATTGTTCTCTCCAAGGACAGTGAGGGAGAAAATCAAATGATCACAGCTACGAAAGAGTCAACGAACATGAAGAAGTTACTGAGCTCATTAGTTGATTTTCAAATAAAATATCCCGAAACGGTGACCTATGAGGCATCGGAAGCTACCCGTTATAAAGCATTGCGAGGGGCTTTACGAGATGACAGTTCATATGCTATGAAAGGTAACCCTTATTATGAGCTTACTGTTCAATGCTACTTTGACACCTTAACATGCGACATATTGTTCTGTAAAGACACAACTGTCAACTAGAGTAGTGTAGTTTGTTATCTTGAATAAAAGCGATTTTGATATTATAAGTGTATTCTTAATGGAATACTCTAATTAAGCAAGAATTTACAATTATTGAATTAAGTAGATATAAAACGAGCGTTTGGCAGTCCGTGTTGAATCTAGACTTGCCTAACCAAGGATGTATTGTATAATGTATTGTATACAAGATTATTGTATATTGTATATATATATAACGAGGTTATTGTATACTGTATAAGGGTACACTAAAAAAGTAACTTGGAATCAATTTTGGGGGGCTTGGTTATCATTTGAATGGAGACCTTATCAAATAACCCTCGACAGGGCAAATCATTCAGTTGGTTACCTGGAGATATGCATAATATCAATTTTTTTAAAGTAATAGTACTACTAAAGTAAGAATATCGAATTACAAAGAATCACTGTATATAATCGATTTTTAATGTATACTAAAAGTGGACTGAGCGGATCGAGGTTTTTCTGGGTTTTTTCCTGCTTCTAAAGCTTATCTCACATTGTTTAAATAATTTTTGCATGAGTTCTTTGCGTCTAATAAAAAAGAAGATGAATATTAGGGCAGAAAGTTACAATTGCAATAATGTAGAATTATTTTCTACACTAGAAAGATAAATAAACCGAAATTTAAATATCTTAAACCAGACGAATCGAACTGTCTAAAATTGGAACATCTTGAGTTGACATACTATTAAAAATAAAGTCGAAAACCTCACGTACAAAATCTTCATATTTAATTTTAAATTTTTGCATATGTTTCACAAGCATCTTCAGTACAGAAATGGAACATAAAATTATACAAATAACAGGAATATTCTAAAAATACAGTATTTTATTTTATTTTATTTTATTTATTTATTTATTTTTGTATCAGTTATTTTTTACACAATCCGGAAACTCAACTCTAGAGGTCAAACATGGAACTCAAGTCACTTCTGGCATTCAATAAGAGGGACTCTGATCTCTCATGGGACAAAAAAATTCATCTTCCGCCTAAAGATAATCACAAATATCAATGTCCGCTGGGGGGATTTGAACCCATACCCCGTTGTGGAGGAGAGTTGGCATGTTAACCACCCGGGTAAAGCAGATGTACAGTCATAGAAGACTAAATAAAGCAACAAGAAAGAATGAAAGATTGTGAATGATTGTCAGAAGCTATTCAAATAGCAGAGGAAAGAATAAAAATGAAACTCCAGAGAAACGAAGAAAGGGTTAGACAACTGAGTGCAGATTTCCAAAGACAGGCTAGAAAAGAAAACGGAAAACATCTAAACAAAAGGTGCAAGGAAATTGAAAAAAGCAATATTATGGCTAGAACAAGAGATCTGTTTAGAAAAATAAATGATGTTACAGGGGAGTTTATCCCTAGATTAGGAGTTGTAAAAAGTAATTCGGGTAAATGTCTGACGAAAGAAGAAGATGCAGTGAAAAAAAAAATGGAAAGAGTGTGTAGAGGGTTTGTACAAGAAAGAATAATATTGAAGGAGAATTTGAAATGAGAGAATTTGTTGAAGAAACCAATCATAATGAAAAGTGAAATAATATCAGAAATGGAACAGCTGCCCAAAGGAAAAGCTAATATAGATGATGGTGTGTCAGTGGAATTATTGAGAGCAGCTGGGGATGAAGCAGTCAATATATTTACTGAAATTTGTCAACAGGTTTGAAAGAAAATTTACTGGCCTAGAGATTGAAAACATCAGTATTCATCCAAAAATAAAAATAAAAATAAAAATCCCAGAGATTGTGCGAATCAGAGAACTATCGCTTTAATTTCACTTGCAAGTAAAATTATGCTAAGAGTGATCCAACAAAGTTGGAGCCATATGTGAATAGAGAAATGCCACAACAGGCAGGCTTTAGGTGAGGTAGAGGAACTAGAGAACAAATCCCAAACATGAGATGGATGGATTATGGAAAGAACAAGAGAATTTCAGAAGGAAGTATTCATCTTTTTTATTGATTACAAGAAAGCTTTGATTGCATGAATCACAACAAAGTGGATTGTACTGAGATCAATGGGAATTCCTGAACATCTAATTTTCTTGATAAGAGAGCTGTGTGACAACCAAGAAGCTTCAGCAAAAACAGGCTTTGGAGAAACAGACCGTGTTCGAGTGGAAAAAGAGGTGCGGCAGGATTGTATAGTATAAAATCTTGCCACACCCCTTTTTCCACTCGAAACTGTCGCCCTACCTTTTTAATATTTATAGGGAATATATTATGAGAATGACTGATTTAGACAAAGATCCAGCTGGAATTAAGATTGATGGCAGAATCATAAATAATTTAAGATATGCAGGTGATACAACACTCATAGCAGAAATTAAGGAATATCTGGAGCGGCGATTCTATTGGTTATGACGCAAAGTAACCAAGCCAGGCTTAATTTAAACATCAGTAAAACAAAACTGATAGCTTCTTGCAATTTAAATAGAAATCGTTGAAAGTTATGATTCCCTGGGGTCCAGAATCAGAAATGATGGTAAATATGAAAATGAAATTAAAAGGACGATAGTCGTGAGAAAACAAAAACTATATTAAACCTCACAAAAATTATGATAGATAGAGGTGTGAGTAAGGCCACGAAAGTTAGAATTGTCATATAGCAATGGTATTTTTCCAGTAGCGGTGTATGGATGTGAAAGCTGGATTATTAAGAAGAAAGACAGAAAGCGAATGGATTCATTTGAATTATGGGTGTGGAGTAGATTAGTAAGAATCTCAAGGATGCAAGAATGGCCAATAAGAAGGTTATAGAGAATAAAAAGACAGAATGCTCCTTGGAGGTGATGGAATTTTTTTTTTTTTTGCTGCTTCTACAGCTTATTTCACATTGTTTAAATAATTTTTGTATGAGTTCTTTGCGTAAAATTTTTGCATATGTTTCACAAGCATCTTCAGTACATCTACAGTATACTAAACAGAAGTTGATATACTTTGGACATATTATGCGAGCTGATGAATCATTGGAAAAGGCAGTTATGTTGGGGGAGATTGAAGAAATGAGAAAAGGAAGTTGTCCATCCAAAGAGTTAGATGGACAACTTAAAAGGATTTACCAACTTGTACTTACAATTACTGAAAGAAAGGATAAGAGACCGAGTGGGATGGAGAGCCTTTGTTCATAGGTTCACCAATAGGCGAAAACAAATGGATAGCACATAACAACAAAGCAGGAGAGTAACATCGTATGATTGCTGTATTACTCACGTACTATCGTCCTATCGTTTTTGTGTAATTTGTGCGGGTATGCAGTCGTACAACTACTAAAACTCAATCATCATCTTCACATAATCAACTGAAAAAATCCTGCATATGACTGTTTATTTTATATTAAATCGTTTAAACATACCATACAGACAAATATCAAGTCCATACAGATACAGAAAAAACAAAAAAAAAAAAAAAAAGGAAAGAAAGAAAAAGCAAAGCAAAGCAGAGGAATTGCTTCTATGATCTGTTTATAACAGGTTTAATTTATTATTATTGAATTTTGATGACATAGTACGTATTTTGTTATTATTTTCAGAAAATATATTATGACACGTTCTGATTTTAATTTGAACATATCTTTCTTATCAAACAATAATACATTCTAAATTTTTTGTTGCAACGCATAACATTTCATAAGCAAATACCACCTTTATAAGGCTTCTTTTTGGTGCTACATTTTTTATTTGATATTTTTCAAAATAAAATTTCTATTCTTTTTTTCATACATATAATTTTCTAATTTATGCAATGTAACGTATTTAATAACAAGTTACAAAACTTGTTATTAAACATCAAGATTTCTAAATCTGCCTCTGGTGGCAGGACAGTTTATTCAATGAATAAGCATTTTTTTTGTGAACTGGTCTAGTTGTATAAACAATAGGCGATTAAAATATTAGTAAGATATTTATTTATTTAAATATTGAAATTATCCAGTTGATGATCAAATATTAACTTTAAGTACGACTGTTAATTAACTATAAATGTTCATCATTGGTCACTGTAGTTTGAGTGGAAAATTTTCATTATGTTATGGCATATAAAGTACAAGGTAAACGGTAATCTTTGTTATTGTGAGTCTATTTATTGTTTCTGCTTATGTAATTTGTTGTCAATGTGTTTATTAATTGCATTCGTTTACATATACGCTAGTTTGTAAATAGCTGCCTTGTGCTCAGATAGGAAAGGGGGGGGGGGAATGCAATGCGAAAGAACTTATGGAAGGTAGCGGTGATGGAAGTATGGCAGAATAAATGTGGCAAATTTAAAATTTTGAGTCTATTTCTCGATCATTACTTGTTTTGTACCTTAGCCCCTTTAGGAGACATTATATGAGTAACTCTAACTTCCTTATTTTCAGTTACTTTAGGAAATCGCTTTTCCAAAAATCACTGACTTCCAAAGAGGATTTTCCCCGTTTAACATCAAAGATTTAAAGTGTGCTATTTCTTCTTAATATATAATAATATTTTTTATGAATAGGAAATTTTTAATATATGTTTTCGCATCTTTAGAAAACTTAACACTTTGTCTCAACTTCACGAAATTCATAAAGGCGTTTATTTATTTTATTTATACATAGTATAAATAACCTTTGCCAGTTGGTAAATAATAATTTTCATGACTTTGTAGCAGTTTGATGTAAATATTTTGCTGTGTCTAAGTTAACTTTTCTATACTCCACTTTCGCTGCCTTATTTGAAACTACGCATTTTCTTGGCCGCTGTTTATCGAACTAATACTGATAAAATTCGGATTTTAAATATTACCTAGGACTCGAGTTATTATGTTGAATATTATTCACTGAATTTAAACTTGCAGTAATTATGTAATGTTATTAATTCTTTGATTAATACATGTTGATATAAGGAGACTTTTTAGATATAGTAGAATGCTCACATATAAAAATTAAAACACGGTTTATATATTAAATTTTTAGTATTTGAAATAAGAATTTAGTGCTTCTTCAATACTAAATTCTTATTACTTAAAGTATTAAAGAAGTGTTACAAGAAGTACTAAAGGCTTAGTATACTTGAGAATTAAGACCTCCCCTTTTGTAATTCGTTAGAATTCTATAGTCGTCAAAAACGAACTAAAGGTTTTGTTGTATTTTATCACAGTAGACTTTAAAACAGTAAAATTAGCATAGTATTTAAATGTAGTTAATAGATGAAATCAAATTAAATCTCCAAAGCATAAATGAATTTAAAATTTCAGTATCCCTTCCTAGACAAGAATCGATGTTTCTAAATCTGATACGTTTACCCGTTTGTCAAGTTTATTTGTTAGAGCAAACGAAACTTTATTATTATTGCATAGTACCCCCTCCACGACATCCCAGGAATGGTTAATTGACTAATTCTTTTTATCCTAATTGTTCTCTGACTGGTTTGTCTGGCTTGAAAAGAAGTCAACGGACACCCCAATGAGCAAGGTGCATCGTACCGTATTGACGAGTCACGAGTTTGTAGCTAGTATAAATTGGAAGAATATGATGCTCCCAACTCAATGCAACTGTGCCCTGGTGTCTCCAAGTCCTTTTCAATTGTACGGGATTGTATTGTTTAAGTTCTACATCTCTCTTCGTTGCTTTCTGAACATCGAAAAGGAAACCTTAGGCGGGTTTAAATTCAGGATGTCATGGTGTAGCCCGGCCATTTTATGTACCTTGAGAGATGGGTCGGTTAAATTTTCCCTATTTCTGCCATAATGGTTTTTCTTTCTCATCAGAATGCAGTTTTGAGTTTTAATTCTTACAGAATCTTGCTGGATCTTTTCTCCTCTATGGTCTTTCCCGGAATGAGTGGACGACAATCCCGGACGGAGCCAGCTAACTCCAGGCGATCCGCTCGAAAGGGGAAGATCATCCGGGTACCGCTCACCCTCGGATCCCGTCTAACGAGGGTCTGTGGGTTTTATGTCATCGAGTACACGATGAAAGAGGCTAACAGATATCGTTTAGAATAAGATGAGAATTGTGAACTGAGGCCTTTTCCTACTACTACTATTGCCACTCTTTTTTCCCTTCCTCTCGGTAATGATGTACGGTAATGAACTGAAAGAGTGTGAAAGAGACGTGATAGTATGTCATGCTCTAGACCTATCTGTTCGGCAAATTGTTGACAAATTGGACCATCCCAGATCAACAATCATTAATACCGCACAGAGATGATGGCGCAGAGAGTCAACTTACAAGTATTGCCAGCAGTTGACGACCTATCCCATCAACCAAACGTGACCGTAGAATGCTACGCAGAATGATATGTAAAAACTGCCATTCGTCGACCTGCTCGTTGAATGCAGACTTCCGGGCATTGACTGGAACAAGAATCTGCACAAAACATTCAGACCCGAGGCTCACAACATGGGCTTCCATGGTTGGACCGCAGTATGCAAGTCCCACTTTATCTGAATCAACATGCAGAGTCGTCTTCAGTGGTGTAAAGACCGTGTATAGTGAGACGTGGAAGCTTGAAAAGTAATGGAACGACGAATCACCCTACACCCTCTACCGAGCAGATAAACTAGTATGGGTGTGGCGGATGATCATCTATCAGAGAGCTTAACCCCGACTATGAAATTCGGAGGTAACGGTGTTATGGTATGGTCCTGTTTTTCCGGGTTTAGCCTGACCTCTGTTCGTGGTTCCAGGAACATTGAAGTTCGAGAGGTATCTGAGCATTCTGTGCAATGCAGTGCTTCCTACTTTGTAGTGTTTTATGTGGAACTGACCAGTATGTATGTCTCTTTCAGCAATGCAATGCACCGTGTCATAAAGGTGCTGCTCTAACTGCGTGGTTTGTGGACGTGAACGTCACCACACTTGATTGGCCTCCACAGAGCCGTGATCTCAATCCTAATGAACACCTGTGGGATGAACTGAAGCGTCAGTTGAGATCATGGGACGTCCATCCTACAGTAGTGCTGGGCGTCATTACATCTACAGGAAGAATGGTCCAAAATTTCCATTGATCCCTATCGTACACTTCTGTAAAGTATGCCCCGTAGGATTGCTGCAATCATCGCAGCGAAAAGAGGTCCTACATCTCATTAAGATGGGCGCCATGGCTGTTTGTTCCTCACACTATGGTGTCTGTTGACTTCCAAGCAGTGTTTATATACAGAGTCCGTCAAAAAAATGTATAACGCATTTAACAGATGTCATCTATGGACTTTTTTTCGAAGTTAGATCGAATTACCATAGCAATGTAGTATGATGTTCTCTCAAAAGATGTCGTTCTTCTTCTTCTTTGGCACTACAGCCCTATGCAGGCCTTATTTTTGGGTTTCATAACTCACTACGAGGTGGGGTTGTTACCCCCCCACGCTCAATCATGTGTAATTGTCTGTGACGCATTGTGTTCACGGGGCCGGTTTGCCTGTTTTGGGGAGGATAGACCCCCCCCCCCCCCAGATAAACTGGAAAGAAAAACCCTGCAGTCCACGCCCAATACCGGCTAACTAAGGATCTTTCTCAGGCTTATCTCTGAGAGAGATCCTTAGCTTCTCACGTCAGCGACGAGAATCGAACGCAGGACACTCCTTTCCCAGGAGAGCGTAATCACTCGGCTAACCGCGCAGAGAAAAGATGTCGTTACTCACATGAATACTAGCATCAGCACGTAACCGGCAGGACAGTCAAACAAAATGACCGAGGTATGATTGTCGTTCGAGGAATGCAAGACCATTTTAAAGTGGTATTTCAAATGCCTAATTTAACACCCTTGGACTTCTGCCTATGGTGGGGGGACCCTAAAGGATGTAGTATATCGTAGAAAACCAGCTACACTGTGGCCCTTCAGAAAGAAATTGAAACGGCATGCGCAACAATCCCACAGGACACTTTGCCAACATTTCCCAAGCAGTAGTTCGCCGTATTACTATGTGTGGACGATAATGGTATTCATCCCTTTTTCTTCCCTTCAATTGTATTCATCCCTTGATGTCTGCTGAAGTGTGTATACATTTTTTACGGACTCTCTCTCTCTCTCTCTCTCAAACAAACAAGTAAATCAAGTTTGCGCCTGAACATAGTTCAAGTCTGAGGCAACTTGTGGTAAAGGTGGATTAAGTTCTGATCACTTTCCTTAATATTTCCCCATAATCAGTGGCGTATTTAGGTATTTCCTGACCCTAGGCCCGCAGAAAGTGCCGGCCTTCATATTTAATGAATATGTTGATTTACATGCATAACCTAATTATATCATAAATTCGTATCTCCTACTGAGATGTTTATTTAATAAGGTTAAAACACCTTATGGTAACTTGTTCTGGTAAAATACTTATAAGCTCTGTATTACTAAAATCTCGATATTTCTAGCCTAGCTCCCACTGATGAGACCTCAATAAAGGTCGAAACCGGTCTGGGTAGTGGCCCCTTGCCTTTAATACAAAGCATCATACATCTCCTCCAGGAGATGTGCTTTGCATTATGGGTAAATATTAAGATTAGTGATCAGAGCTTATTCTACTTTTACCATAAGTTACCTTGGTCTTGCACTACCTGCAGGGTCAGCTAGACTTGCATTACGTGCAGGTGCAAACTTGACTTATATTTGTCTGTTTGCTTACTTGCGAAATGGAGTAAAACCAGGTTTAAAATAGCTTGGTATCTTTAACATATATATATATATATATATATATATATATATATATATATATATATGTTAAAGATACCAAGCTATTTTAAACCTGGTTATATCTTTAACATATATTATACCCAAGGTAAAAAACTTTCTACACACACACACACACACACACATATATATATATATATATATATATATATATATATATATATATATATATATATATTATGACTCACCCAAAATGTCCTAAAATAGTCTACGTCTTGCCGCTCGCTCGGCGTAGGTATTTATCACGTCCTCGCAGTCCAGTGCCCTTGTAATTTCGCTCTCTATTTGTAGAACTGTCAAGTTGCTTAGCCTTTCTTCTGTCATAGCTGTTCTATGTTAGTCCTTCAACCTTTTGAGGACGGAAAACGATCGTTCAGCTGAGCAATTTGTTGCCATCTTACACAGAAAATCATAACAGCAATGCCCAGATTGTGATATATACATTGTAGAGCTTCCTGTCGAATTTTCTGTGAAAGTTGTAGGAATGTATTTATTTCTAGGCCACTTGATTTCAGGTGCGCTCTGAAGTGCAGACATTCGTTTACAAATTCAGGTTCAATATCAGTCGAAAAGTGTTCTTGAAGGTTTTTGCCCCTTTTATGACGTTCTTTTCACATATCACATGCATTGTTGTGAGAAACCGGAACTCCTTCGAGAGGTTTTCATACGACACTTTTCTTAGATTCATTTCGAATGAGAGACTGTGCAAAATTGTGTCATAAGTATCAGTTTTGAAACTGACTGATGGATTATACTCGTCTTCATTTTCGTTACTTTCATCTGCGTTGTCGTCTAAAAACCTGGTGGGCTTTTTCTTTTTTCTTTTTGCTTTTGCTTTTTCTTCCTCTTTTTCTCTTCCTCATACAAGTCAACTCCACTAAGTTTCTCGCCCTGTTCTTCATAGGATTCACAGAGTAACTCTAGTTCTTTGAAATATTATTCGAGGGACCCGTACAGTTCACACACACACACAGTTCCTATATTAATGTTTACGCTTTGTAATTTCTTGCTTGTGGCATTCATTCTTGCGAGAATATCACCCCATAGGCAGGTCATGATCCCAACCTCCAGTGACCGAAGTTGCCATAGAATCCCACTTGCTTCACATCGCGTAACTTTCTTATGGGTGGTGTCATTTTCACAAACTGGAAATTATTTCCTTCCATCCCTCACGAAGACTCCAACAGGCATCATCACGAGCTGACCAACGAGTAGGCGAAGGACGTTTGATTACTTTTGCAGAAGTTTCCAGGTGCTTTCTTAGAACACTCCACGCATGTATTGAAGATGTGAAAAATACATACAGTTTCTAAAGGACATCAAAAAATGCGGAAGAGTACCGACAGATTCGGCAGCGCAAGTACCAATTAGAGACAGAGAATGTCCAGCGCACGGTGTGAATTCTGCCAATGGATTTATTTCAAGAATTCTTGCTTGCAGTCCTATGTACTTGCCTGGCATGTTACTAGCATTATCATATGCTTGCTCTCTGCAATTTGCTATAATCAATTCCAAGCTCGTTTAGTGAAGTCAAAACCGCCTCTTGTAACTCTTCAGATTTGTGACTTATGTTAAGAATGAAACTCAAGAAACGCTTCACAGGAATTCCATGTTATTTTACATATTGTACAATGAAGGACAGCTGATCAACATGAGACAAGTCTGCTGTTAAGTCAGCACTTATGGAATAGTACTTAGCTATTTTAAGTTCTTCCACAATGAAGTTGATTACTTTCTCGCCCATTATTTCAATAAATTCCTCATGCGTGGCAAAGGAAAGATAGGAAATGAAACATTTTCCTTTTTTCCCGCTTTTGGTAATGTGCTCAGCAAGAAAAGGATCAAATTCACTATTAACTCTAGACACATCATTACATTTCCATTATGCACAGAACCGAAAATGTCATCCTTTCCCCTCAAAGCAAGTCCTCCACTGGCCAATGCTTTTATAACTGCAACTACTCGTTTTGACGCCGCCTTCCAGTACTTAATTTCTTCTTCCAGTTGCTGAGTTATTTGTAAGTCAATTCTCCCTGCAAGATTTGCTCTTTGTTTCAGAGCTATCATACAGTTCATATGACTAGTTGCTTTTTCGTGGTGACTCACTCGTGCAGTTTTCCAGTTATTAAATCCACCGACAAAGTGACTATCGTCAGCTCCCCCTCCACCAAAAATGCGACAAGGCGCACAGAAGATCTTTCCGGTACCAGGAGAGTAAACAAGAAAATCTCTTATTATTTTTTTGCCATTAATCACATTCTTCTCAATGAGTTTCTTAGAAACATGTCTTACTTTTTCAGGATAAGCTCTTTGTGATTTTGGAAGATCACTGTCTAAATTTTGTGGAAACCTGTTAACTGCAATATACTCACATGTTACGTCATTTAGAATCCACTCAGCTGGGTCATTACTCACTATCACCTGTGCTGCCAAATTGTTGGGATTTGTTGTAGGCACGTCATTTGAAACAGATTCAATTTCCGTCTCCTTTTCCAAATTACAATTACTATTACCAGATACCGACGCAAAAATAAAACTGTCCCCTTTTCTTATCTCTGATAGTACTTCGTTAATTTTTGCTTCCTTTTTTTTTCTCCTCTTCTTATATTCACTACCACTAAGTCGCTTTCTACCGTCACTCATATTTTAAAATTTAAATAATAATTTAGATTTTAATTAAATTAAAACACGCAGGAAGTATCGGAATGATTTACACAAGTTATAACTTTTTAAAAGAAAAACAATAAAACAGTATTACCTCCACTCTTGATGACAACAGATGACAAGAGCACTGAGAACTCTAAAAATAATTTCAGATTTAGCACATCTTAACTGCCATAAAGATATCAGGATACTGAACTAAATAGTTGAAGGAAGGGCAACAATTAACAATCTTAATTTGAATTTGAAATAGTAAAGATGGAAAAGTTGTTCCAGTTAGTAAGAATAATACCGACACAAAATTAATTAGCATCACTCTCTCTCGAGCGCGATCCCTATTGCCATTGCGTCAAGTTACCGACAACAATACAATAGCTTTCCGTGCACGTTTCTCGGTCTGTATAGTTATGCCGAATCTGATTACATGCCAATATGCTTGTAGACTAAATTTACAATGAGGAAAAGAAAAATATTTCTCTACTTGTGAGTAGATGCAGGATATAAGGAACATGGTATAATTACAAAAATGAGAGCCTGGAAATTTCTGTCCTCCCCCCCCCCTCAAAATTTGTCACTCTAGGCCCTGACCTATACGGCCTCTACCTAAATACGCCACTGCCCCTAATGCAAAGCACATCCCCTTGCGGAGATGTATGATGCTATACATTAAAGACAACGGCCACTACCCACACCGTTTTCGACCTTTATTGAGATCTCGTCAGTGGGAGCCAGACCCAAAAATGCCAAGGTTGAAGTAATGCAGAGCTTATAAATTTTACCTAAACAAGTTGCCACAAGGTGCTTTGACCTTATTAAATAAAAATCTCAGGATGAGAGTAAGATGTAGAAAGTTTTTTACCTTGGGTATACTATGTTAAAGATACCAAGCAATTTTATAAGCAAGCTTTTCTTACTCTCATCCTGAGATTTTTATTTAATTAGGTCAAAGCACCTTGTGAAAACTTGTTTAGGTAAAATTTATAAGCTCTGCATTAATTCAACCTTGGCCTTTTTGGGTCTGGCTCCCAGTGACGAGACCTCATTAAAGGTCGAAACCGGTCTGGGTAGTGGCCCTTGCCTTTGATGCATAGCATCATACATCTCCGCAAGGGGATGTGCTTTGCATTAGGGGAAATACTAAGGAAAGTGATCAGTTCTTAATCCACCTTTATCACGAGTTGCCTCAGACTTGAACTATGTTCAGGCACAAACTTCACTTACTTGTTTTTTTTGTTTACTTGGAAAAAAGGATTGAAACCCAGCTTATAAAATTGCTTGGTAACTTTAACATAGTATACCCAAGGAAAAAAACTTTCTATATATATATATATATATATATATATACAGGGTGTTCGGGATAAATTTGACATATTTATAATTAATTATATTTTTCCGTAAGTTACATGTATTAACACACACTTCTCTTCATTTAAAAGTTTGGACCCTTCTTCATTCATATACAAGATGTCAGAAAGGATGGATAGCTGGAACCCACCTGAATCATGGAAGAGAATAACTTGTATCATGATGATCCGTGCCCGCCATAAAAATAAGGATATTACGACTGCTGCCCAATGCTCCCTGAATACAGTAAAAACAATCAGGCATGAACTAGAGACTTGCAATGGTGACTACGAGGATGTAGCAAGAAGAAAGATCCCTAGCAGACGATCTGATTGCGTTCGTACAGCAGAATTCCTCGCAAATCTGCAGGAACAGGTGTTGAAGAACCCTGGCATTGGAATTCGGGCTTTGTTCGTGGAGTTGCTAACTGTAGTCAAGCCCTGGATAACAAGGGTAGCCAATGGTAGGCCGTATGTATGGCAGCAGGATTCGGCCCCTTGCCACACCTCTGGGAAAAGTCAAAAATGGTTGTCTGAAAATTTCTACGACTTCACCAGTCCAAATGTTTGGCCTCCAAACTCCCCAGACCTTAACCCCATGGATTATTTTGTATGGGGCGCAGTTGAAAAAGACACCAATCGCACTTCCAGTAATACAAAAGCCCAGTTAATGGATAAAATTAAAACAGTTTTTGCGGCCCTTCCCAGGGAGACTGTAGCATCAGCTTGTTCGAGGTTCCGAAGCAGAATTGAAGCTGTGATCGATGCTAATGGTGGTTATTTTGAGTAAATCTTGTTGATAGTATTGTAATTAACTCTGCCTGTAATGTTTTTTTGTCAATTCATTAAATTTAATAGATACAAAGATTTTCTTTTTCCTTACGAAACTGTCAAATTTATCCCGAACACCCTATATATATATATATATATATATATATATATATATATATATATATATATATATATATATATATATATATATATATATATATATATATATATATATATATATATATATATATATATATATATATATATAATGTGTGTGTGTGTGTGTGTCCACACAAGGTTTTGAATATAACCTATCCATCGAGTCCTTGGTCTTCCACGTGGCCTCCCACCCTCTGGCTTGACAAAGAGGACCTGCTGAGGGAGCCTCTCATGTGGCATTCTGATCGGTGCCCGTACCAACGTAAGTGTGATCTCTCAACACGGAGAAGCAGCGGTTGAGTATTGAGGGTTTCTCGAATTGCAGAGTTTCTGAATCTGTCGAGTCTTATCAGCCCCCTCGAAGGAACCTCATTTCAGCCGATTGGATTCGTGTCCGCATTCTTTCGGTCATTACCCAACTCTCATGACCATAGGTGAGGATGGGGACATAGACTGTATTGAAGAGAGCCAGCTTTGCCTTCTGGCTTAACTCCCACTTCAATACTACCGAGCGACCAAGCTCCCGCAATATTGAGCTTGCTAAGACAATTCGAGTATCTAGCTCTACGTCCCATTTTCCATCATTCGTGAATATGGACCCAAGGTATTTAAACTTCTCCACCTCCCTCACTGGGATGGTTGTCTTGAGACCACAAATGTTTCAGTTTTGGCCACACTGATCTTCATTCCGGTGTCTGCAAAAAGCTACAAACCTATCCAGGATCCGCTGAAGGTCATCTGTGGAAGAGCTAAGCAAAACTAGGTCATCTGCAAAAAGCAGACGTCCAACGCTACATCTTCCAATTCTGACACACTCACTGCCTCGGCTGTGCCTATCAATCCAGTCCATAAATATTATGAAAAGGAGGGGTGACAGAACACACCCTTGGCAGAGGCCAACGGAGACTGTGAAAGGTTCAAACTTTGTGCTGTTTACCCTGACACAAAACTCTGGGCATTGATACAGGGACTTGATGGCAGCTAATAGTTGGCCATCCACTCCATACTCCTGTACTACTTGCCAAAGTTTATCCCGAGGAACCCGGTCATATGCCTTCTCCAAGTCCACAAAACATGTGTAGGCATTCTTGGCATATTCCCAAGATTTCTCAAAGCCTTGCCTTAAAATGAAGATTTGGTCAATTGTTCTTCTACCAGGACGAAAGCCACATTGTTCTTCCCGGAACTTTGACTCAACTATGCTCCTGCACCGTCTTTCCAAGCACCTAGCATACACTTTCTCAGGCAGGCTAAGCAGAGAGATGCCACGATAGTTACTGCAATCCTTCTGGTCTCCCTTCTTGAAGACTGGTATTATTATTCCTGTCTGCCATTGCTTTGGTGCTCGCCCAGATATCCAAGCAGCCTGACACACTCGAGGCAGCCAGAGAACACCGTCTCGATTTAAGGCTTTTAGCATTTTGGGCCGAATTTCATCATCGCCAGCAGCCTTGCTCGATTTTAGCGATTTTATTGCTAAATGGACCTCTTCTGCTGTGAGATTAGTCATTGTCCCGATCTGCACCTCTTGGATGTCCACAACTGTTGGTCCACCCGGGTTAAGAAGGCTCTCAAAGTATTCCCTCCATCTGTGGAGGATATCCTTCTCGGTTGTTAAAAGTGCACCATCAGAGGCTTTAATTCCCCTTGCTGTGCACGATTTCCTCCCTCGAAGGCGTCGGATGGTCTGCCAGAATACTTTGTTTGCATTTGCATAGGATAAGTCTAATCTTTCTCCAAAGGATTCCCAAGCCTTCTGCTTTGCTGTCTTTACTGCCTCAGCAGCATCTTTTCTTGCCTCAGCATACCGCAAACGCATCTCAGGTGACCTTATCCTAAGTCATGTTAAGTAGGACTCCTTTTTTTGCCCGGACAGTTTTTTGGACTTCTTAGTTCCACCAAGGTGTCCTTTTCTCACTGCCGTTGCCACGCCGAGCCGCTTTCTGCCAGAGCTTGAGAGTGCAGAGGCAGCGACAGCTGTTCTAAACAGTTTCCACTCCTCCTAAACATCTGCAGTATGCTTGGGAATCTCTTTGAACCTGGAGGAAATGTCATCTGCAAAATTCTTCCTCATAGCCTCATTTTCCAATGCCCCCCATTTCACGCGGTATAGCTGCTTAGGCCCACCAGCGTTGATGGTAGCATCTGGTTTCTGAAGCCGTAGGTGCCCACAACAAGGTGGTGGTCAGTTGATAGTTCTGCCCTTCTTATCACACAAGCGTCCAGCACTGAGGAAAATAGGTCTGCTGAGACTATAAGGAAGTCAATCAGAGACCTTTCAACCCATTCGCCTCCCAACCACACCCCTCCATGTCTGGTCATCTGTTCCAACATGTGCATTGAAGTCACCCATTAGCAGACTGATTCCATGTCTGTCACCCTGTCAAAAGCAGCATCCACCTCCACTAGGAAGGTGGAGTATTCTGACTCCAGATTATCAACTTCTTCGGGTATCACAGGCAAAGAATTACATAACAAATAACAGAAAAATTATAAAATACATTAACAGATCTAGTATAAAACACACAAGTACATTTAAAAAAGGAATGCGTGCTTGAATTCCAACTGAAGTTGTCTACGTGCGTGAGCTGACACGAGTGCGCCAGTATTGGACATTGGCAATATGTGCATCAGAAATATTGTAGCTAAGCTGTTATTAATATGAGATGAATCAAGCGAAATTTCTCTAGATTCAATTATTCTTCTTTCAAGTTCATCATAGCATATATGGATATTAGAAGTTTGTGGCCAGTCTACGAGTTTTTTCTCTACCATAATTTTTCTCTATACTTTGTCACTGCAACTAGAGAGAAAAATTATGGAATCTAGAGAAATCATCTTCAATCCTGTTTATCTAAATAACAACTTAAGCTACAACCTCCCAGATAGTCATTCAGCTGTAATCATGTACTGGCGTTCACGTGATGCAGCAAGCACGCACTCTCCCAACAATGCAACAAACGAAAGAACAGCTTCAAATACAACTACAACGTTTTCATGCTAATTATGTATAAAGACTGTCTATGTTGTTCATGGTCTTTTAACCTTCAATGTTTAGTGTTTTTTCTTCTTTTATAATGTCACCTGAAGAAGGCTGTTACAGGCCGAAACTAGTAGTGTGTTTATTTTAAAACCTTTTTACTTAAATCTCGGTTCTAGTCATTTAATTCTTCATAAAACTACGTATGTTAACCGAGTTAATGATCATTCTGTCATATATATATATATATATAACAGAATGCAAAGTATACCATATTTGATCACAAAAGAAACGAAGAGATTATGAAAGAATTAAACCAAGAACCAGTAATATAAAAAATTAAAAAATATAAACATAAATGGATGACGTTCAAAGAATGAAAACAGAAAGATTACCAAAACAAGCCTTAAAATACAAGCCATTAGTAAAAAGAAAACCAGGACGTCCTCTTGAACGATTCAACGATGACTTCTAAGGCCGGAACAGGCCATGCCAGGCCTAAATCCTTGATACGCATGATGATGATGATGATGATATATATATATATATATATATATATATATATATATATATATATATATATATATATATATATATATATATATATATATATATATTAAAATTTCGATGTACAGAAAACATACACACACCAATACATATCTGAATATTCAGTTCCGTTATATCCCTCCTCAGAAACTTGTAATTTTTTCTACTTTGGTACATAGAGCTCGCTCTCTTTTTGACGACCCAGTTCAACTTCATAAAGAAATCAATGTTCTTAGATCTACTTGCAGACTGAATGGTAATTCTCAAAAAATTACTAAAAAATACATTTATAATCCTCCTAGTCGCCGTACTGAAGAAATTAATAATATTAAAGGCAATAAGAGCCTGTGTAGCTCAGTGGATGTGGCGTTTGCATACCACGGCGCTTGGCAGCACGAAGGAAGAATTGGTTTCGAGTCTAGTTGCCGACTAGAGGAAATTTTTCTAAGCCTTTTTTCGACCGATTTCCGAGTTAGTCGATCTCTGGCACGGGCAAGCGGGTTTTTCCTCCCGTAAACTCGGGTTTTTCGTCGCGTAAATTCAAGAAAATCGACCGTAGAACCCACATTATTTCAGACATTAAATATATTGTCTTAGGGTTAGGGACCACGAGATGGCGGCACATTTGAGCCGTCTCTCTTCACTGTACTGCTTAATTAGTGGTAGCCTTGGGCCATCTATCTCTGATTGGTACCAGTGGAGATTGAACTGCCCACTCAGTCTCCAAAAGTTAGATAGGGCTAAATGTCCTCGCCTACTTCCCGTATACGGGAATAAAAAGGCGTTAGCTGATTTTTTTTTTGATATATATACAGGGTGTTCGGGATAAATTTGACAGTTTCGTAAGGAAAAAGAAAATCTTCTTTGTATCTATTAAATTTAATGAATTGACAAAAAAACATTACAGGCAGAGTTAATTACAATACTATCAACAAGATTTTCTCAAAATAACCACCATTAGCATCGATCACAGCCTTCAATTCTGCTTCGGAACCTCGAACAAGCTGATGCTACAGTCTCCCTGGGAAGGGCCGCAAAAACTGTTTTAATTTTATCCATTAACTGGGCTTTTGTATTACTGGAAGTGCGATTGGTGTCTTTTTCAACTGCGCCGCATACAAAATAATCCATGGGGTTAAGGTCTGGGGAGTTTGGAGGCCAAACATTTGGACTGGTGAAGTCGTAGAAATTTTCAGACAACCATTTTTGACTTTTCCCAGAGGTGTGGCAAGGGGCCGAATCCTGCTGCCATACATACGGCCTACCATTGGCTACCCTTGTTATCCAGGGCTTGACTACAGTTAGCAACTCCACGAACAAAGCCCGAATTCCAATGCCAGGGTTCTTCAACACCTGTTCCTGCAGATTTGCGAGGAATTCTGCTGTACGAACGCAATCAGATCGTCTGCTAGGGATCTTTCTTCTTGCTACATCCTCGTAGTCACCATTGCAAGTCTCTAGTTCATGCCTGATTGTTTTTACTGTATTCAGGGAGCATTGGGCAGCAGTCGTAATATCCTTATTTTGATGGCGGGCACGAATCATCATGATACAAGTTATTCTCTTCCATGATTCAGGTGGGTTCCAGCTATCCATCCTTTCTGACATCTTGTATATGAATGAAGAAGGGTCCAAACTTTTAAATGAAGAGAAGTGTGTGTTAATACATGTAACTTACGGAAAAATATAATTAATTATAAATATGTCAAATTTATCCCGAACACCCTGTATATATATATACGAAACATAAGCTCAGTCTCTCAAAAATTAGCCAAGGTTCTCAAAAAATATAACATTAGAACTTTATTCATTCCGGTTCCTAAGATCCGCTCTCTAGTGAGCCGTACAAAGCCTAGCCATCACAATCTAAGATATCCCGGTGTATACAAGATATGGTGTGACTGCGACATTCCTTACTTTGGCCAGACGGATAAGTCTATTGAATTGGAGGAGCACAGGAGGGACATCACTTACAAGAGAACACGTGCCAGTACTTTATCCAGCCATATCCTTTTTTCTGCTGATTCGGATGATCAAAACCATAGTCATACAATCCTTTGGGATAGATGTAATAACATTTTCCGTTGCCATGACGAATTGGAGAGAAAAATTGTAGAATCTAGAGAAATCATCCTCAACCCTATACATTTAAATAATAATTTAAGCTACAACCTCCCAGACTGTCATTCTGCTGTGATCAAATACTGTCGCTCACGAGATGCTATACGCACGCACTCACCCAACAATGTGACCAGTGAAGGAACAGCTTTGAATATGCTAACTACGTTTTCACGTTAAATATCTATAGTGACTTTCCTGTGCTGTTCACAATTTTTATCTTCAATGTTTAATGTTTTTTCTTTTCTTTTATGAAAACACCTGAAGAAGGCTGTAAAAAGCCGAAACTAGTCGTGTGATACCATTAAACCTTTTTTCCTTTACTCTCGGTTTATGTCATTCAATTCTTTTAAAAAATATGTTTAACAACCGAGTAAATCAACCTCAGTGCATATATAGATGACCCACAAACCGAAGGTCGCAAAATCTGTAGCATATCAGTACCATGTGCATGGTCAAGAGGATAAGAAGAAAGGAGAAATCTGTTCACTTTTTTGTTGTTGTTGCTGTTTGTTTGTTTTTTGAGGAGCTGAAGTGTGCATCCTTTGAGAAAGGTAGAGTGAGGGAAGCTGTTCCAAAGAACAGAAGTAGATGGAATGAAAGAGAAGGTACAGAATTTGACTCGGTGAGTTTCAAGCTGGACTGCAAGTGGGTATCGGTTAGCAGCAACTATTGTTCTTGTGATTTTTAGGTAATTCAGCAGAGCTGTCCGTGAAACGATGTATAGAACAGGCAGAAGGCAGAAGCTGAACGTCTATGAGAGACAGATAAGGGATCATCAGTTAACCGAATTTCCCTCTCTGGATAGAATCCAACAATTTTAGAAGGGATGTCGGTGCAGCATTGCAAACGTGTGAGCAATATTCCATGGTTGGGCGAATTTGGATTTTGTATACAAGCAGCAGCTGTGGCTTGAGCAAAAATTACACCGAGTTTTTTGGCTGCTGCAGAAGCTGTGGGGAAAATGCATGTAAGGAAAGATTGGAGGTATAGGCTAGTCCAAGAAGGAAAATCTGATTATTTTTTGATATCTGGGCATTATTAGAAATAATAATACCTAGATGGGGGTAAGAACTATAAGGTTGTTCTTATCCCATTAAAATATAACTAGAGATCCGAGTTTAGGACAATAATCGTGATAGATATTGAGGGTCCTAACAGTAGGGGACCACATGGTTTGTCAAATAAAAAAGAATGGACTGTCATCTACGAAGCCGAACTCTGTGAGAGCAGGTCATTTATATATGGAAGGACGAAAGTGGGTAAAGATATTGAACCGTGGGGTACTCCTGTATTAGTGGGAAAATCTCAGAGAAACTATCCACCGACTCGTAGTGAGCCACCAATGAAACATCTGGCGATCCAGTTGCAGAGGGTGAAAGGCACCATAGAATGGCAATTTGCTAGGCCCCGTGCCAAACTCATAAAATCAGTTTTTTGTGTTTTACTTAAAAACATAAACATTTTTAGCCAATTTCGAACAACAATAGGTCTTTCTTTTAATGCAGGGAAAAAATACTCTTCTGTTTTCAATATAATCAGTTTTATAGACTTGGGTATCAGCTATCGGTTGGTATTATTTGTTCTCGGGACACATCAAAGAGTAATGGAATCTTTTAAGTTGGATAACTATATAGTTATCCAACTTAAAAGATTAACACATTTTTTATCATTAAAAGATAAACACATTTTTAATGACTTTAGTAAACTAAAGTCATTAAAAATGTGTTTAATTTAATAAAACTTTTACGGGTATACTTTTATTATTCTGATTATTATTATTATTATTATTATTATTATTATTATTATTATTATTATTATTATTACGGGCAACTCCAAGGAGTCCTTGGACTCATCGAGGACGCCCTTAAACATCATGTCCAGAACAACTATTCAGCATCCACACAGTATATCATACTTTTCTTTGAACTCACTCACAGTCCTGGCACCCACAACAGACACTGGCAGCTTATTCCACTCATTCACCACTCTCCAAACAAAAAACCTAGTTCTAACACCTTCCTAACCACACTCTTGCCCAGTTTCCTTGGATGGCCCCTAGTTCTCTCACCACCAGACCTGTTCTGAAAATTTTCCTCTGAATTAATCCCGTAAACACCCTTCAGTAATTTGAATGCCTCAATCATATCTCCCCTCTTCCGCCTATCAATCAATTTCAGCAACCCACAGACCTTCAATAGGTTCATTCCATAGACCAGCTATCATCTTGGTCACTCGCCTCTGGATCCTCTCTACCTCCTCACCATCAAGAAGAAACCATGGCGCCCAGATCTGGTCACAGTAGTCAAGATGGGGTCTTAACAAGGGTCGATAAAGAGGAACAATAACTTGCTTGTCTCTGCTCGTCAAAGTATTCTTCAGTAACCAAGTGATCTGATTTAGCCACTTTTGCAATGTGCCCCATAAACTTCAACTTCCTATCCACCAACACTCCCAAATCCCTGGCTTCGTCGATCTCCTGGAGTTCGGTTCCACCAATGTGATATACTGTTGCTAATCTTTTCACTCCAAAATGCATAACCTTCCATTTTGCCACATTAAATTCACATCCATTCTCCTTAGCCCAGTCCTCCAAATCATCCTGCAAAATTTTGACATCCTGTGCACTCACTATCGCTCTACCCAACTTTGCATCATCAGCAAACAAATGAACACTTCCTCTCAGATCCTTTCCTATATCGTTAATGAACAAATTGAAACAGTAAGGGTCCAAGAACAGAACCCTGTGGCACACCACTAGTCACAGGCCTTCTTTTGGACCCTACTCCTGAATATACTACTCTCTGATATCTCTCCATCAACCACCCTCCTATCCATCCCCCATGTGCTGCAGTTTACTGATTAGAATTCCATGTGGTATCTTGTTAAAGGCCTTAGCCAGGTCCAGCAGTATCACTGTAAACCCATTACCTTTATCCAGTTCAGCCGTCACTGTGTTATAAAACGTAAGCAAGTTAGTGAGGCATAATCTACCCTTCACAAAACCATGCTGTCCCTCATACAGTATCCCATTTTCATCTATCCATTCCTGTAGTTTTCTCTTGACTACTTTCTCCAAAACCTTGACAACGACTCCTGATATGCTGATCAGTCGGCAATTTGCAACAGCAGTCGCTCATCACTCCCATCCACAAAAGTGTAAATCTGCACATTTTAGAGCTCAGTAAACAGCTAAATATCATAACATGCAACTTTCTGAAGCCATTCCAGCATTTAGGGCTTGAAGTGAGAAAGTCTTCAGAAAAGTCCACGTTCCAATGCCTGAATTTTATGAAGCTTACAACTAGATCCTCATTATATTCCCATGATTTCTCAACTATTTGTCTTAAAAGCAAAATTGTGATTCTTACAAACCTGAACTGATTGATTTTTCCTCCCAAGTTTCTCTTTCTCAGTTTTTTTTGGCAACTTCTCAAGTATTCTGCATAAAGTTTAATTAGATTTATACACCATACTTGCCTTACTTTCTATAATTCTCACCTTCAGTTTTATTTCTTTTTTTTATAGACTGTTACTATGACACTTCTACTCCAATCATTCGGAACCGAATCTTCTGAAAGTTTTCTGAATTCCTTTGAAAAATGATCTGCCACTTATGACATCCGCCATTACTCGTACATACATATGTATTCAGTAGTATATGTATGCAGAAATCTCACATTGTGGCAGGACCTGAGAGCAAAATAAACCTAATAATAACATCAGAGGGGATACAAAGAGACGTTTCTAGGACTCGTCTACAGAGGGGGCAACTGAATGCAGGGTTACAAAAAATGTTCGTATACGGGTGATTTTAAATCTCATTAACGATTATTTTCAGTCAAAATCTGTACCGAAATAAATGTTTTCGTTAGATTTCTTTATGCTTTCGGTGTGTTCTCTGTGACCCTTCTTAAAAATTTAAAGGTATAGGAGAGTCGCAGAGAACATATAGGAAGCACAAGAAAAAATTTTTTACAGTATGAGGGAGTTTTTTGTATTTTATGTAACATTATTTTAACAGAAAATAATTGTGAATTCTAAAACCTGGAGTGTGACTTCTTACAATTTATGAAAGAATCCTAAAACAGATATGTAACCCCACATTCTTCAAACCAGTACACATGAGGACGTGTAGGTTCAATTTCTGATTGAATGAAAGATATTGTGTTCGGGTGGATAAGTTTAACATCAGCAAAGCACACGGCTAATCTTGTGTCCCAGTTCCTCTGTTTGTAAGTATATCGGCCACTGTTTATCTTTTCTTTTGTAAGCGGAAGGAGGAGAAATTATCCCCCAAGTAAATCTAACCATCATCATATAAGACTGGCGAACTTACCTTCAGTTTGAAATTTTTTTTTATAAATGTTCATCGCCTTCTAGATGGGATTCGAAGTTCTTGCCACCCAAGGAACGCCGTCACTACTATTTAAGCACTCTGGAAATTTATGCTAATACAGAGAAATATAATAAACGTGCCAATGTTTGCAAGGCCCACCCAAAGCAGATTAGGAATTATTATCAACAACAGACCTACATGGAATCGCCAGAACCCATACCAGAAGATCTCACTCGAAATATATTATATTTCATACTGTATCTTAAACTTATGCATCCTCACTAATACCCTCTGGCAAACGCATCCACTCATTTACAGCAAGCACAAAAACAACAGCTGCAAAAACAAACTGACCTTTTCATTTCCTTGTTCACTATACTCGTATACAATTTCCAAAGACATGACATTTAATCTTATGCACCACACTTTGAATAATTTTTCTTCCGCATTAAACTTGTTAAATTCCATCGTGCCCAGATACAGGGTGTTCGGGATAAATTTGACAGTTTCGTAAGGAAAAAGAAAATCTTCTTTGTATCTATTAAATTTAATGAATTGACAAAAAAACATTACAGGCAGAGTTAATTACAATACTATCAACAAGATTTACTCAAAATAACCACCATTAGCATCGATCACAGCTTCAATTCTGCTTCGGAACCTCGAACAAGCTGATGCTACATTCTCCCTGGGAAGGGCCGCAAAAACTGTTTTAATTTTATCCATTAACTGGGCTTTTGTATTACTGGAAGTGCGATTGGTGTCTTTTTCAACTGCGCCCCATACAAAATAATCCATGGGGTTAAGGTCTGGGGAGTTTGGAGGCCAAACATTTGGACTGGTGAAGTCGTAGAAATTTTCAGACAACCATTTTTGACTTTTCCCAGAGGTGTGGCAAGGGGCCGAATCCTGCTGCCATACATACGGCCTACCATTGGCTACCCTTGTTATCCAGGGCTTGACTACAGTTAGCAACTCCACGAACAAAGCCCGAATTCCAATGCCAGGGTTCTTCAACACCTGTTCCTGCAGATTTGCGAGGAATTCTGCTGTACGAACGCAATCAGATCGTCTGCTAGGGATCTTTCTTCTTGCTACATCCTCGTAGTCACCATTGCAAGTCTCTAGTTCATGCCTGATTGTTTTTACTGTATTCAGGGAGCATTGGGCAGCAGTCGTAATATCCTTATTTTGATGGCGGGCACGAATCATCATGATACAAGTTATTCTCTTCCATGATTCAGGTGGGTTCCAGCTATCCATCCTTTCTGACATCTTGTATATGAATGAAGAAGGGTCCAAACTTTTAAATGAAGAGAAGTGTGTGTTAATACATGTAACTTACGGAAAAATATAATTAATTATAAATATGTCAAATTTATCCCGAACACCCTGTATAATGAACGTCTTTTTTTTTTTGTTTTGTTTTTCAACGCGAATCGGCGACAAACACGTTTCCTCGGTACCACCCCTCCATTAATATGGTTTCATCCTCTATTTAACCAATCCCAACTGCATCTGTTTCTCGTTATTCATTTGATCTCTTAAATCATACCTAACTCTGCAGTCCAGATCTCTCAGGTAAGCATCGCAGTTTCTGTTGTATATAAAAATTTTATTTTATTTTTATTTTTTTTGAATGTTTTTTTTTTGGTTTGTTTGTTTTTAATTTAATTTTTTTTTAAAATTTGAAGTCATTTCTTTTTAATGGTGACGAATCTTAGCTGAATTGAAAATATGTGCCACACTAATGATTTATATTTAAATACGATTTCTCCTATTCCCCCCCCCCATTGATATTTTAGTTTCATTAACTGTTCCGAAATGATTTTAAAAAATCATTTGTAATTTGTGAATATCAAAGTTAGTCAGCTGTTATATCAATAGATAAAGAAAGGCTTAAGATAATTTACAGAATATTGTGAAATTAACAGTTTCTATAGTAAAGTGATTTAAGATTATGAAAATCCTTTTTTTTTTTGTTTCACTGTAGTTTGCTGATATGTTGATGAGTGACTGTATAAAATAGGACCACAATGTGTGACATCGCTTTAATTTTATTGAAATATCAGCAAAATTTATCTAGTAGTGTGTGCGTGTATATGTATATATGTATGTATATATAACGTTTTTAAACCAAGTTCATAGAAATATCAAAGTATGAGAAAATTTACGAATTCTAGTAATTCGATATAGTTTAGTTGTACTTTCAGATTTCAATGCATGAAATTTAAAAAAAAAATGATAATAATAAGCTACGATTGAAAATTCTGACCCAATGAAATTCCTATCTGATCGCTTACCACTACTCGTTTAGGTCATAAATCCGGTCTTCAAATTTTACCTTATTTGTTGAACAATGGACAGCGGATGTCAGTTGGCATCATTTGTGAATTGCATTTCCTCTGCTGTTTACGTAACCGTTTTATTTGATATTTAGATCACAACAGCGATTGCCGATGGAAGTGAATATTTCAGCTCACGTGACTAAAATTTTTCAAAAGCTGATAACGAGGGGGGGGGGGGGATATATGTTAAAGTATCATCAATGAGTGCCTTTTTAAATAACTTATTATGGCTGCTTGCGTGAACTTTCACACACAAGGTGTTTCAAGCGACATTTGTCGCAACGATTCCACATCCCTGCTTCTCCATGAGCGAGTTCTAATAATAATAATAATTATTATTATTATACGTGCGACTTATATATTTAATTACTAGTTTATAACAGTTGTTAATTTCTAAATTAATAAGTAATATACATCGAATAAACATAAATCAGATAATCCTGCATCATCATCATCATCATCATCAAAACATTCCTACACAACATCCAGTGATGACAACAAAAGGCAAAAAGAAATAACATCTTAAAGATATACTCCTAAAAATGAATATCCTCTTAAAATCATCAATAACATCTTAGCTAGACCATCACATATTCCAGTGCATATATAGCAGGAAGACGATTGTGAACCCGTAAAACATATTGCAGATAAAATAGAAAATACTCGAGCATTACAGCTTAAAAGTTGCCTTCATGCTTCTACAAAAAAGTGACCGCGATGAACTTCACCCTCCTCTTAATACAGAGGAAATAGTTCAGCACTTGGCTAAGGAAGGAAGGACAAGAGGTCATCCCTGGAAATTGGGTAAGAGTGTGGTTAGAAAGAGTGTCAGGACTAGATTTTTCGCTTGGAGAGTTGTGTATGCGATAGATCTTGTGTGGCTAGTTCGGTTCTCCCACAAAGGTGCATGTGTGATAATAATAGAACATGGCCCTTTACCGATTTAGCTACGGGGGCTTTCTCATTATCAGTGGCAATCCATGACTTTTGTAATGCACTCTGCACTCAGAATAATCATATTACAATCGTTAAAATACGCATTGCTTTCAACATTTTGCCAGCATCAGAATTTTTTTAAAAAATCTCAGATTGCTAGCTTATATTATTTATTACAAATTAAAAATATTTGTTTGTAAAAATTTAAGAATTGAGGTTCATCACAACTGTAATTAAATATATTTCTTTGTACGTTAACGAGAAATATTGGCTAAATCTCTCAATCCATTACTTAGCGAAATATAATTTTTTAAAAATTTAAAAGTTAGCGATTACACAAATTTTTTTTCTATTAACGTCCCAGGCAAAATTTATCGACGAGTTCTTTAGACGCTTCTAAGATGTGAAGAACCTTTACAATGGGTTTTTCAGCTGAAAGTGGATTAGCCGGTGTCATACGGAGGTGGGTTTTTCCTTTCGGAAACTTGGGTATTTCATTCCAAAAACAGGCAAACCGGAAGAAAGAACACAAGTTACAGGACTAAATATATTCAACAGGCAGACTAAACCACCTTATTCTAATAAAACTAAGGTTACGAAAGGCAAGGAAAGTTAGAAAGTGTTGATATGTAAAGGCATGTGGATACCAGTGATTGATGAAGAGGCTGAGAAATATCATTGAAGACAAACTTGGTAAAGAACATGTTGGATTATGCATTACAAACGTCATATTTTTATTTTAGCATAAATAATAGAAAACACACTGTGCGAAAAATAATAACATTATCATTATTTAAGTTTTCTAGATCTTGCGTAGGAATACAAGGCATGGAAAACATCTGAAAATATTCACAAGATTTATGAAAGCGATTGGTGTTCGAAGAGAAATAGATCGATTTCTCTTAGAATAAATCGTGTATTGCGGCAAATTGCAGTTTAACAGAAATCCTCACATAAGAACCTTTACAAATAATATACGAGTACTATACTGTCATCTTTGATTTATTTTTAAAACATAACCTTGAGTCTTCACAGCTTGTTTCATTTGTATATTATTATTATTATTATTATTATTATTATTACATCAACTCTTGGAGTCAGACTCATCGAGGGGAAGAGAGAGAGATTTATGCTATCAACAATTAAAAATATATAAAGAAATATATATTATATTACATTTCAGTGTTAATAAGTATACATATATTATAAAAGTCCACAGACTTACGGAAAATCCCTGCTGCTTGTAAAATATCTGTCACACTGAAGCTTAAATGCATCCACATTCTTCACAACATATTCAGGCAATGCATAACACTCGCCTACAACTCTCTACAACAACAGCAAAAAAAAAAAAAAAAACTTACCCCCTCTTATTCACCACTTCCCTGCGTAGTTTCTAAGATGACCTTTAGTTCTTGTCTCCTTCCTTATTTTCAACAATCTGAATTTTTTTTATATATAACGAAAACTGTGGTGAATTCATCACTAAAAACACACGTATTAGACAGTAATGACTATTTAATTCGTAAATATTTCATCCCAAATATCTTGGGACAGTAGTTCAAACAGAACAACGAATAACATACAGTTAGAGCGCATGATTACAATGGAATTCAATATGCGTGCAGTAACGTGTTATAGAAGTAAATTAAATATAACTTAAAAAAAATAAATAAAAATAAATAAAATAATATATATATTAAATAAATAATATTTTATGTATATATATATATATATATATATATATATATATATATATGACAGAATGATCATTGACTCGGTTAACATACATAGTTTTATGAAGAATTAAATGACTAGAACCGAGATTTAAGTAAAAAGGTTTTAATATAAACACACTACTAGTTTGGGAAATCTGGGAGAGACCAGATTTCTGCGTTTGAAAAGACGAATGTGGTCTTGATGTTTCGAGATGCGTTTCTGAACAGACCTACCTGTCTGACCAAAGTAAGACAATTTGCAGCAGCATGGGATCTCATAAACGCCAGGTAACATCAGAGGTGCGAGAGAGTTTGTCCTTAGGAGGAGGTAACAAGTTATAGATTTGGTTGATAGGTTTGTAAGTAGTGGCAAAATTGAATTTCTTCATAATTTTTGAAAAACGTTTGGAGATGCCTTTGACGTAAGGTATGGGAATCCTATGGATTTCTTCTTGTCTGGGTTGATGTGGAAAGGTGACTGATGATTTCTTGAGTTGTTTTAAGATTATATCCATTTAGTATAGCTGTGTTTTTGATTATTTCTAGTTCTTGGTTTAGAGAATCTTCAGAGGAGCAGAATTTGTGTGCTCTGGAAACTAGTGATTTGATGATGCCAAATATCTGAGATGGATGATGAGCGAAAGAATTGTGAATGTAGCGACCTGAAAATGTAGGCTTGACACACGTGGCGATGGAACGTCTCCTTTTCTTCGAATGTGTAAATTCTGAAAGGAGATACCCTGTGGAGATTCTTTTCTAGCGTAAAGTTGATGCGAGGATGAAGAAGGTTTATTTTATCTAGAAACAGTTGTAATTCCTGTTCGGAATGATCCCAGACTGCAAATACGTCGTCGACATATCGTAACCAAATTTTTGGTTTGGATTCAGAAGTGAATAGTTTTTCTTCAAGGTGGTCTAGAAACAGGTTTACCAAGTTTTGTGATAAAGGAGAGCCCATTGCTGTTCCTTCTTTTTGTTTGTAAGTTTGACCTTTCCAGGTGAAGTAACCGGATGTAATAACAAATTTGAATAATTCAACTATATCAGAAGGAAATTTTTGAGTTAATAATTGTACTGTTTCTTTGTGGAGAACGTTGGTGAAGAGGGAGACGATGTCGAAGCTAATTAACAATTCAGTTTTTAACAGTTGAATGTCTTTTATGTTTGCATGAAACTCTGTGTAATGTTTTTATTGAAGATGCGGAGTGGCCTATATGAGGACGGAGAAGGTTAGATAAGAATCTTGATAACTTGTAAGTTGGACTGCTAATAGAATCTACAACGGGTCTGAGAGGAACATTAATTTTATGAAGCTTAGGTAAGCCATAAATTCTGGGAGGTCTAGCATGGTATGCCTTGAGTTTTTTAATTGTTTCTTCATCTAAGCAGGAGGTTTCATCAAGCAACTTGTTTTATTTCCTGAGTTGACGTTTTGTAGGATCATAATCCACTTTGGCGTAAGTATTACGATCTCGGAGTAATAAATTCATTTTTCGGTCATATGAATTGGTATCAAGAAACACAGTGGTATTCCCTTTGCAAGCTCTGGTAATGATTATATTTTTATTCCGTTTTAAGGATGTAAGAGCTTTCAATTCTGATGGTGGGATATTTAAGTCTGAAGGTTCGGCATCGTAGATTACTTTTGCTACCTCGAAACGAAGTCTGTTGGCTTCAGTACTGGTGAAAGATGCCATATGTTTCTCTTTATGTTATGTATGAAATGTAGATATGGGAAACATTCGGGTGAAATCGCAAATTTATGACCTCTTGCTAGAGCATTTAATTCGTCTGTTGAATTAAATGTTCGTGGAAAAAATTCTGGAAAAAGAGCTTTTGATAAAAGCAATAATAATCTTCATAATAAATATGTTAATCTGCTAAATCGATCAAACAAGATCACTAACAAATTACCAACGGAAAAATGGGTAGTCAATTTATCTAACCGTCCACTAACAACAGACGAATTAAATGTTCTAGCAGGAGGTCATAAATTTGCGATTTCACCCGAATGTTTCCCATATCTACATTTCATACATAACATAAAGAGAAACATATGCCATCTTTCCAGTACTGAAGCCAACAGACTTCGTTTCGAGGTAGCAAATGTAATCTACGATGCCAAACCTTCAGACTTAAATATCCCACCATCAGAATTGAAAGCTCTTACATCCTTAAAACGGAATAAAAATATAATCATTACCAGAGCTGACAAAGGGAATACCACTGGTTCTTGATACCAATTCATATTACCGAAAAATGAATTTATTACTCCGAGATAGTAATACTTACGATCTCGGAGTAATAAATTCATTATTATTATGGATTATGATCCATAATATTCATTATGGATTATGATCCTACAAAACGTCAACTCAGGAAATAAAACAAGTTGCTTGATGAAACCTCCTCCTTAGATGAAGAAACAATTAAAAAAACTCAAGACATACCATGCTAGACCTCCCAGAATTTATGGCTTACCTAAGCTTAATAAAATTAATGTTCCTCTCAGACCCGTTGTAGATTCTATTAGCAGTCCAACTTACAAGTTATCAAGATTCTTATCTAACCTTCTCCGTCCTCATATAGGCCACTCCGCCTCCTCAATAAAACATTCCACAGAGTTTCATGCAAAAATAAAAGACATTCAACTGTTAAAAACTGAATTGTTAATTAGCTTCGACATCGTCTCCCTCTTCACCAACATTCTCCACAAAGAAACAGTACAATTACTAACTCAAAAATTTCCTTCTGATATAGTTGAATTATTCAAATTTGTTATTACAACCGGTTACTTCACCTGGAAAGGTCAAACTTACAAACAAGAAGGAACAGCAATGGGCTCTCCTTTATCACCAAACTTGGTAAACCTGTTTCTAGACCACCTTGAAGAAAAACTATTCACTTCTGAACCCAAACCAAAAATTTGGTTACGATATGCCGACGACGTGTTTGCAGTCTGGGATCATCCCGAACAGGAATTACAACTGTTTCTAGATAAAATAAACCTTCTTCATCCTCGCATCAACTTTACGCTGGAAAAAAAATCTCCACAGAGGTCTGCTCCTCTGAAGATTCTCTAAACCAAGAACTAGAAATAATCATAAATACAGCTATACTAAATGGATAAAATCTTAAAATAACACAAAAAATCATCAGTCACCTTCCCACACATCAACCCAGACAAGAAGAAATCCATAGCATTCCCATACCTTACATCAAAGGCATCTCCGAACGTCTTTCAAAAATTATGAAGAAATTCAATTTTGCCGCTACTTACAAACCTATCAACCAAATCTATAACTTGTTACCTTCTCCTAAGGACAAACTCTCACCTCTGTTACCTGGCGTTTATGAGATCCCATACTCCTGGAAATTGTCTTACTTTAGTCAGACAGGTATATCTGTCCAGAAACGCAAGACCACATTCGTCTTTTCAAACCGCAGAAATCTGGTCTCTCCCAACACGGAGTTGACACTGCAAACCACAGGTTCCATTGGGAGAAGTCGAAACGTTTACGCAGATCTTTATATAAATATGAACGTTTATACAAAGAAAGTTCTGAAGCCCTACTACACAGACCAAATTTAAACTGCAACGACGTTCTTACTATTCCTAAAGTATGGGAAGTTTTCATACAAAAATTGTGTAAAATAATCTTTATATATATATATATATATATATATATATATATATATATATATATATATATATATATATATATATATATATATATATATATATATATATATATATATATATATATATAATGTTTATTTTTTATTTATTTATTTATTTATTTTTATTTTATTTTTCAGTTATACTTAATTTACTTTTATAACACGTTACTGCACGCATATTGAGATTTCATTGTAATCATGCGCCCTAACTGTATGTTATTCCTAGTATTGTTTGAACTACTGAACTGATGATGTCCCAAGATACTTGGAATGAAATATTTACGAATTAGTCATTACTGTGGTTATTACGTGTGTTTTTAGTGAATCTGAAAATTGCCTCTCCTATCCATCCGGTAAATACCTCTTTCCAAACTTTGCAGATCACATGACTTCAGTCTATCTTTATAGCTAACTTTCCACAGTCCTGGAATAATTTTTGTCAACCGCCTCTGCATCCTCTCCAAAGTATATTCATTCCCTCTAAACCCAGTGACAACCAGATTTGGGCACAATAGTCCAGATGTGACTCGAGGGCCTTATACGGTGAAATCACTACCATTTTATCTCTGCTGATTACTGTTCATCTTAATATTGCAGCAACATGATCCTTAAATTTCAAATTTCGGTCCGCCTTAACCCCAAGATCCCGTGCTTCTTCATCTTCCTTTAGCATATTTCCATATATACAGTATGCAGTATCCCATCTGCAGTTCCCAAAATTCAGAACCTTATATTTAGCAACATTAAACGGGTATCTCCACTTCATCTGCAAACGATTGAATATCTACTTTAATTTCAGTGACAGTATCATTATCTGATATAAAGGTTGAAAAGTAGTGGTCCCTGCATATAGCCCTGTGGAACTCCACTAGTAAGTTTCCTTTTCCTCGATAATGGCTCTCCATATACAACCCTTTGATATCTATCAGACAACCAATTGCCAAGCCACTCCATCAACTTAATATCCAAACCCACACGTTACAGCTTATATCAGTTTATCATGTCGTACCCTATCAAATTCCTTTGTAAAACCTAAAAATAAATAAAAATAAAAAGCGTATGCATTTCTCTCATCAACATCTCATTAAAAAATCCTTGCTTCACAGATATTTTCATCTGCCCAATTTTTCTGAAACCTTAACAACCCCAGAAGTTAACACAAACTAATCTATAATTTGATGCCTCTATTCTCACCACCCTTAGGCAATGACACTATTTTACCTTTCTTCCACTTCCCAAGGACTTACTAATTGCAAGGCTTTCGTTAAATAGCCACGTCTAGGGAGCTGTTAGTTCTTTAGCGCACTTCATTAATTCTCGTGGCAAAATTTCATCTACTCCCACAGCCTTGTTGACATCCAGAGTACTTATTATTGTAAATACATCCACTTCACTTCTAATTCGATCAACTCCTCTTCATCCTCTTTGGCATAAGACTCATGTCTCCAGAATGAAACACTCTAATAGAGTACTCATTAAATAGCTCTACAATACCATTCGCCTTGGTCAATAGACCACTTTTATCATCGAGCATGATTCTTTCTATTACTAGCTACATAACGAAAACATTTCCTATAATTGCCCCTTGAATGTAGTACCAGACTCCTGTCATATTCTAATTTTCCCTTCCTGACTACACTGGTCACCTTTATTGCTTGAACTTTGTATTCCTCGTGCAACGGTTCACCTCTCATTCTATACTTTTTTCCATAAACCTCTTTTTTTTTATCTGCAATTCTTACTCAATCTCATTTAACTCCAAATTTTTAAATGTTTATCACGCGTGATGTTCCTAACTAGCTTCCATGTACTAGTAACTTCTCTACCCTCTAATTCCTCCATCCATGGCACTGCTGTGCACTCCCCAGATCAATAGCTTTCGGTTACTTTCACCAAGCAGAGGCAAATATCAAATTGCAGTCGCCATCAAATCCTCTGAAGCTGTAATCAAGTCCAAAACTGTTGACCTCGAGTTCCCTCCAATACATACTGTTTAAGACATCATCCCTCAAGAAGTCCAAATATTAATACCACAGGCTACTTCCTCTGTCCAATCCGTAATTGAAATCACCCATAATAATCACCCGCTTTCCACTCACCAAGTCAGCTTGTTTGAACATTTCCTGTTCATTCTCCTCTACATTCCCTGGCCTATAGAAACATTCAAATGTATATCTGATCCAGCCAACCTCTAATTCACACCAATAAAATAATATATATCCTTTTACCTCTGCTCCTGTCAAGACATCATTTGTTCACCATGTTTCACTAAACTAACACCAATAATTTTAGGCGATATTGCATCAATCAGTGATACTAATTCATTCCCTTTCTTCTTAATGAGGGTGCATCATGGCTTCATTACCCTTCGCCCCAAATCTATCATTGTCCGTAATGTCCAGTGCACTCAATGTTACCTTATCTCATGAATCATCTTTCCCACGGCTGTACTTCCTGCTCTCAATTTTAGTTTCCCTGTGCAAACATTTAGTTTCTCAGAGAGCAGCAATCTCTTCAAAAGCTTATGTCCCTCCTTATTCAGATGCAACCCATCTTTTGCGTAGGGCCTTCTTTTGCCATCAAATGCACTCCAAATATCAATATATTCTAGACTTCTTTTCCTACCCATTCTTGCAATCATATTCGTTCTAATTAAGTCATTAGCAATAACTATTACTATCATCTTCTCCACATTTTGTCCTCTCTTCTTTGCTGAAGTCACACTCTCCATTGTTCCACAAGGAAATCATTCTTCATACATGTTGCTCTGCACACCATGAATCATGGAATCGCCATATATTATACCACTCATGGTTTCATTATTACTCTCACTAGTGTCCTTCACTTTTACTCTCTTTTCCCATACTCTCTCGTATTACTTTCGCACTTTCATTCCTTTTCCACATCACGCTTTCCCTTTCTTCTGCACTTTCACGGCATCATTATGTCCTAATGTTTCCACTCATTATCCCCAATTCAGCTCTCATACATTCCGCTTCCATTTCTCTTTTGAGGGGTCGCAATTGAGACATTGTTGGGCTAGAAATAAATGGTAGGCCATTTTCACGACTGTAGATCCGCAACAAACGTTTTACATTTAGCACTATCAGTATTAGATGGATGAATAACTAGATCAACATTCCGCTTCAGCCTAGTCAGTGAAACAGACCAGAGAGCTGATTGGCAACTGTTTACAAATTTAACGTCAGCCAACTAAATAAAGAAAGAAATTTGCTTACGGAGTGCGCTGTTTGTCTTGAACTGCAAAACCAAAGCATACCATCCCTCCAAATACTTCTTTTTCTTTCTAGCGACCAATTACGTTCAATAAATTTTATGTTTAGTTTAATTGATTTTTAACTTTGAGCTATCAAGTATAAACATCGTTAATCTTATTCGCCATTACTTACAGGCAATGTTTATTTATAACAAATAGAATTTTCCTTTTACACAGAAGCTAACGGTGATATTCAATCACCGTAGCTGTTTGTATAGAGAACCCTTTGGTCGTAAAGACCTGGGTTCGAACTCCGTTTATGACGTGAGAAAACTTTCAGGCCTTCACTCAAATGGCAAATGTCGGTCTCATATGGAGTGTTCCTCACGGAAACCCGAGTTTTCATCCCTCGAAACGGGCAAACCAATCCCCCGAATGAACACACAGGTCTTCATACATAAATACTTGTTCTTACGGAATGCAGCAGGGGATTGGAGTTCGCTGTCTATCCGTCTTAGGGCTCTACCCGTCCTGTGGAATCGAAGAAGAACGGTGATATTATGATAAACCCAAACCAGGATCCGAAACCGAACTAAACAGAAGTCCACACGATGTCAGGAGGATATACTGCACCATGAATTGGTCAGACAACATTACCCATTAGTGGGCACAACAATTTAAATGCTGTCTATTACAAGACATTAAGCACCTGCTTTTTCTTTCAAGGCATGCCAAGAACAAGAGAAAGTAAAACAAGAAATCCGTCTATCCATGTAAAGAATTATTCAAGAAAATTCTGGAATCCTGAAGATATACCAGATAATACATTATAGACGAAAGACGTCCAGAAGGTAAGTTCCGATGGGCTGTCAGAGAAACGAAAAGAACTTTATTGGAAATTGAAGTAGACATCTTTCACTACTTTTCTACATAATTTCCGCCATCGTTCACGCACTTATCGTAACGGGGCACTAAGAGTTGTATACCTTCATCGTAGAAGGTTGCCGCATGTGATGCAAACCACGTAATGACTGCTTTGCGTTGCGGCCTTGAAACCGCCAGCCACCAAGGAAAGATTTCAGATGTTTAAACAGGTGAAAGTCACTTGTCGCGAGGTCAGGACTATATGGGGGGATGATGGAATTGTTCCCAGCCGAAAGTGGCGAGAAGTTATGTTACGCCGGATGTGTGTGGACGGGCGTTAGCATGAATCAAAACAACGCCCTTGGTAAGCATGCCACGTCGTTTATTCTGGATCGCGCGAGGCAGTTTCTTAAGGGTTTGGCTTGATTTTACATGCGGCGGGTGATTAGATTTTCTTAGACATTATAAACACACACACACACACACCAAGAAGCGTACGCACTGCGAGAATGTCTGAAAATGGCAGCAACGCCTTGGTGAGGAATCAACAAACTCGGCACGCATGCGCACCATTGCGATCACAGCGCTGCAGTGAAAATATTAAAAAACGGAACGGAACTAGTGGACGTCCCTCGTATAATCATTTAATGTTCAGTAATCAATCTATGGGATGAAAAATCATGGCGAATAATCTTTATCTGAGATTTTCAAGTTAATAAGATTGTTAATAAGATTACGTGGATTGACTACTCAGTATATATTTTATTTAGTATTTATTTTAAATGCATCCACCTCTAAAACAACTAATTTATATAATTCCTAAAATTCCTAATTACTGATTTTTTCCTATCTATACAATTAACTCAAAACAATGTTTTAATGTAAATTTTCAATAATGTACAGAACTTTTATACGACACTGTGACGTCACGCTTCAGGCAAACGAAAAGAAAAAATCATTTATATTAGTTGAAACTGACAAGTTGAAGTCGCGTGTTCTAACTATTGGTTGGATTTTTCATCGGCATTTAAAAAAAAATTAAAACAATTTTTAACTCTACAAGCTTCGAAATAGGAGAATAAAAAAAAACACCAGATCTTCTTTAAGCAATGCAGCCATTCTCTTTCTGTCCTTGCAGTTGGCTTGCTACCAAATTACCCAAGTAGACAGCTTGCCGTATTTCTATCTTAACAACTGCTGAGGGCCTCCTGTAAAATAGCAGCTACTGAAAAGCCATGGCACACAAATCAGTAAAAGGATCCGAGAGACAGTTTCGTCGGCATTAAATAATTATTGACCTTAGTGTAGCTGACACTTGTAGATACCCCTGCGTCGTATCCCCAATGTTCGGTAAGTAGTTTGACATTCAGTATCGGATCGTTTTAGTCGCGTCTTGGCTCCATAAAAGGAAGCTAATGTTTTTTTAGATGTCACAGAAGCTTTTGGATGTGTCGTTCATCATCAGAAAAGAGATATTTGTTTATAAGCTATCGGATCAAAACAGATTCCTTTTCCCATACTGCCTGTTAGTTTTTGTTTGTTTTTTTTAATAAAAATCGATGTTGAGTAGATGGCATTTCATAGAAATGCCAAAATACGCTGGCAGTAGTGAAATGATAATTGTAGACTAAGTAGCTAATGAACAATGGAATACCATAAACGAATAGGAAAGGAACAACTTCGGCCTGCTGTTTTTTTTTGTTAGAAAATGTCAACAGTGACAGCAACAAAAATCGACATTAAAAGAACTGGAAATAATAATAATAATAAACTCCACTATTTATTATTATTGATCCAAACTATAAATAGATAGTGAAGTAATGAATTTATATCCTGTGGTTTCATAACCACAGGATATGAGACTTCAGCAAACATGCGGAAATAACTTACACCGCTATATCCTTTTGATAGGCGTTTCACATATCTTTCATTTAAACCTATAAAATAAACAAGGGTTTCTTTTTTTGCATTTAAATATTGCTGATAAATTTATATATATATATTTTTAACTTCAACAGTTATGTATATTAAAAAAATGACGTTTGTTGGGTGCACAAATTTCCTTTTGGCTTACTACCCAGCCCCTGTAAATGCATCTGCACCGCATGACCTATATGTTATCCAAGTACTCTGAATAAATTGTGAAACATCATTGGGAGAAATCTAAGTGAATAGAAAGGTTATAAGTGAACCCAAAATTTTGCTTCTATTATTGTTTGCCCATTTTATATCAAACTTTTGCCATAAAAACGTGTTTTGTGTAATCAGAAAAAAAGAAAGGGAAGAAATAACATAACACAGTAGTTACGTGTGTCCGTTTTTTTATTATTATTAGACTCCTCCAGGGAGTCCAAAGACTCATCGAGGGAGGAAACCTCTGTCTCCACCACTCAATCCACCAACGAAGCAACCACAACAACGCCATCTACGGCCGACCACAACTACTATAATTTCCACAGACAATCACAAACATCATGCCCAAGGCGGAATTCGAAATCACAAACATCCATGTTCAAGGAGAGCGGATACGCTAACCACTCGGCCAGCCAGGCTGGCTATCTTTCTCTCATTTCTAGAAAAAGAAAACCCATGCTTATGATGTTTCGTAAAAGTACCGATTGCCCTGAAGTTATCCCGGTCAACTGAGTAGATAAGCAAGTTACATTAATTGCATTCACAATCTTATTTCAAATCACAGGAATAAATAAATCGATCCTAAGATAATATATTATCTGTATATAAATAATTAACATTATATGCTAATATAATTAAAATTTAATATGAATAAACATTTATAATAAATAGAAACAAAATGCCTTCAGGCACTCGTTTTATCTAATAGCGAGAAACAGGTTTTTCCTTTGTCAGGCTTCTTTGTCATTGCATCATTCTAAACATCCCCCTTCCTTCATCAAGGTCGCTTTCCCGGACTCCACCTCTTCTCAAGAATGTGACAATATTTAGAAACGAGTGATAAATAACAGAACTAATCACAAAATAAACTCTCCGAGATGCTGCTCTTAGTAATAAGATTTACAATTAAGTTATGTGTCAACTAAGATGGATATGACATCATTTTGAACGGCGGCAATTCTTTTGGATGAGTGATATTATGAAATGAGATTTTTTCTGCGCACTCCGAAACTCTAATTTATCTTTAAAACATTGGCTAATTTAAAGAAATTGGGTCTTGAAGTTTAACATTTTCAGATATCAGAAAAAAACGTTTCATTTGCATGACATTCAGTCTCTTGTGCCAATGAAACAGTTGACGGAAATGAATATAATTCTTTGTAAGCACACTTTCAGTATTACCACACTCGCTAATATTCGTTAGCCGTAAAGTTCCATTCGAGAATTCAATTTTTGATCATCCCCTCACTGTCCCTCTTGCGGCCTAATTTGTTCGTACGGGGTTTGAAGATTTCTCTCCGAGAGATTTTGGCTCGTGCCAGCAACAACATCCGATGTGTTCCTGACTCTCCCTAACTAGCTACTTAGTAGAAAAGCAGCATGCGGATCAGTAAGTCGGTTGGCTTCCGTCTTGTGCATCATCGCAGTTCAGCGAATGTAATCAGGAGCTGGTGACCATGTTGAGGTTTTTCTTTGTATTGGAGAAAAAATATTTTTTATTAATACTTGGTCTTGAATGGAATAAAATGGTAATTTTTGATAATAATGTTTTGATAATAATAGAAGTTTGAGATAAGGTTTCTTTCAAGTCATAGCCACCACAATGTCTCCTTTTAATAGGCAATTAGGCCTATACAGGCCTCATAACAGTTATTTAAGTAAATAATGCTACTTTTTGCTTCAGTAATTATGATTTCAACTGAATAGAATAAAATATTGAAATTAGAAATACACTAAGACTGTTCATGCTTTAGTTAATTTAATATCTTCGTTGTTAAGTATTCTATATAAGCCATTTTCAACTTTTTCTGGGCTTTGATCCGTAGTTTATGGACAGTCGTGTGCGACAATGAGCTAAGCTTTTTTTCTGTGTGTTATTTTGTAAATTATAGTTGAATGCCAAGAAACTAATCTACATAATAGACGCCACAATATTAACCGTGTGATGACGTCATAATGGTGCCAAACAGCTAATAAATTCGTGAGAATAGAAACATGCAATTGTAATAGTTCCTGTACTATTATGAAAATTAGATTAGCAATGGAAGACTTGAAGCTTGGTATTTGGGTTAAAAATGACAAATTTATGATAAACTGCGTCACTCACTCTAGTGTTCAGAAGGGGGGGGGGGTAATTTTAATCTTAAGCTCACCCTTTCTATGGATGGAAGAGTATCATCCACAGCAAAGTGAGTTGGGATTTGATTTGAAGCATAGCTTTGACTAAAATGTTTATTAAAATCGGCAATCTTTAAGAGGATTAATAATTTTTTCTGCAAGTGGAGTCCTGATGCTGCAAACTCGCAAACCTCAAATAGCATACGTACTTTCTTTTTAATCAGTATATGTATATTAAATGCCCATAGGATATAAAATATTTTTTTCTACAAGTTGCTATAAAAACAAGCAACAGTATGGACGATGATAGTAAGATATACCAAATCTATCAAGAAGAATATCTCTTGTAAAGGAGTACATCGCATTAAAACAACCTAACCTAATGTATTGAACACTTAACCATTAGTTATCAGCCAGAAGTAGTTTTCCGTGGTTCCAAAATCAAACGTTACAGTGGTTTACAATTGAAGAGACAGCACTGCATACACATTACAATATCAAATGATCATTATGGAAAAATAAACATTTAATAGCCATATTCTGGCAACATCGTAAAGCAATAGCAGAGCATTTTAGTCCAACGTTTGGAGACCAGATTGTCAGGAGGATTAAGCAAGATATTACTCCTTTCGCCGTGCACCTGTAAGAGGATTAACATTGTGTGGATCTTCCTCCTTCAGGTGTTTAGTAACCTTGCTGGAGAGAGAGGGAACATTAAAAATTATCTTGCAGTATTGTACCAAAACAATTACTGCCACCTACTGTTCATGACGGTAAATGTTTAGTATGGAGATGGGTGAGTGGTGGGCTTCCAAATCAGTTGAGGTAGGTTGTTCGCTTTTGCAATGAACATCCAAATATTTATTATTGTTCTTGCGAACAATAACACAAATGTTTTTTTCCCACTTCAAATGCATTTGCGCACAGATGAGGGAATTTAATTATCTACTTAACCAAGAAATCAATACTACAATATGCTGTGGGTTTTTAGTGAAGGATAATTCTTTCAAGCGTCTTTTTTTTTTTTTTTGTACAGTCGCGCGAAAACTTTCCATAATCATTAAATAAAACGGAGATTTTTTCAAATGAAATCGCGTTGCACAACCAAAAGAATAATAATTTCGTATGATGATACAACGGCAGTGAGGTACGGCTCCATCTCAGTCCCCCCAAATTTATCCGGGCTCGGAAGAACCGGCATAGTTGACGAATCAGGCCTATTTGCTGGGTCAGTGTTCCTGACTGTAATCCGTGTGCGTTCACGGGGGAGGGGGAGGTTGCCTGCTTGCGAGATGAAAAACCCCAGATAACCTGGAGGAAAAAACCCTGCTGTCCACGCCCAAGACCGGCTAACTTGGCTATGGCTGAGGAAGATCCTTAAGCTCCTCACGTCGTCGACGGGAATCGAACCTAGGACACTCCTTCCCCAAGCATACGGTTGCGAAGCGCAAAGCCACTAGGTTAGGACACAACCAAAATAATAGTTTAAATACGTAAAAAAATGCACAGTTGTATTTAACCATGAAACAAGAAGATAATGACCAGTATGAAATCTCCGTAGCTCACCTGCTTTCAACGGAACCCTTTAGTTGGAAAGACGTGGGTTTGAATCCTAACTGCGAGGCGAAGATCCTTTATCAGGGCTGATCAATTAAAGCTCATTTAACCACCTTACCGGCCATTAGAGATCCCTCAAAAACTTCGTATCCATCAATTTCAATGTAATATCAATGGTATTACAATTTTAATATGCACTTCGCATCCATGGAAATATGGACGTATATATATGTCATGGCCGGTAACGTGGTTAACCGGTCTCATACGGAGGTTGACGGTTTCCCCTTAAAACAGGCAAACCAATCCCGGGAGTACATTTACAGACATAAGTATTTATGTCGGATAAGAAATGCAAGGAAACTAACTTGTTCTATGATAATGCTATTGCAAAGCAGCATTGCTATCCACTAACTATTAGGTTGATCACAGAATAAGAATGACTTATGAGGTGGGTATTTACATGTTAAAACATACTTCGACTTGCTTTAAATAATCTTGTATTAACTACATCAGTCTGCTCCTAGTAGTGAGAGTCAAACGCAGTGTGCGTGTGTTAATGTTTCTGTAAAACTCTCACTGTTGCGATATCAAGAACAAAACATTTTGGCTTTTAATTCTGTGTGAAGTTCGGGATGTTTCAAAGTGACATCACTGATATTACAATCCTATGAGGTTGAAGTAAAGTCAGGAGGAAACAGAATCGTAGCCAATGTAAGAAGCAGTTGCTTCATATTCCACGGAATGGAAAAAGATCGGGAGGATAATTGATTTTGATTCATTGAGGGAGATTATTAAGATTGGAAGAAAATGTTGAACACGAAACTATGTTCATAATGCGGTTAGAGATACGTTTGTCCCTTCAATGTTGTGCTCTACTTTTTGACTCCTTATTCTCCATATTTTTGCTTCAAACGATTTCTGACTTTGCCTCTAGCTCAAAGGCAGTTGATAGCATTATCAGCCATCTTTCTATAAGTTAAAGATAACTCTCATATGCAAGATAGCAACTTTGAAGAAAAGTACAAAATAAGAGTTGCGTACTTTTTATACTTGTGCACAAAGTACATTGTATACAAGTGTATAACGTATACTTTTTTGTAATTTTTTTTAACTGTCATCGGTTACAATGTATTAACAAAAGTGTGTTTACCTCTTGACTTCATAGTTATATGTATGTCAAGTTGAACTACCCAAAATGTTCTTTGTTTTTACTGATGGGTTTTCTATAGCAATAATGTACAAGATTTAATCTCTAAAGGTAACACGTAGTTCACATTTTCGAAATGAAAGCTTTACCCATACTCAGCATCGACTTTTGTACATTAGATCAAAATCAAATCAAAATCAAAACCATGGCGTTTGTTTCTTCTTCTTTATCAGCCAATCTGTTTCTTGGATAGCCACTACCAGATGGCAGCACAATCAAATATGTCCACAACAGGTATTGTTTTTTTATTTTTTTCCGTTCTTGTTTCGTGTTCCCTTCCCTCAAAATCACTCATTGTTTTCGTGAAGTGTGTGTGTTGACTGGGAGGGATTAAAGGTCATTTTCAATTTTCCCAAAGCACACTTGGTTCCAGCATTTTCACTCTTGATGGAAAAAACAGAATTCAATTTCTACCAGATTTCACGAAACTATTTTTTTTCTTTGCTGTATATTTTTCTGTAATTCAATAAAGCAGAGAAAAATAATTTTAAAAAAAAGCCCGTTAATCTTGATCTCCAGTGCGATGTCGCCTGTACTTCTATGTATTGATGTAGAAATAAAGTTTATAATATTCAGCTAAAACGGACAGTTTTCTTAGGTATTAAAAAACACAGAATCGCAACATTGCCGTTAACATAATTCAAGCAGATGGCAACCATGAAACCAGAGATGGATGATTTAAAATCAATTTTTTATTCCTTGTTTTTTTTTCTTTCATCAGTCTTGTTGTTAACGCTCTTTTTTTACATTTCCTATTTTAGTAGCACTTCCAAAGAGATGGCCATAATTCTTTACATTCTTAGAAACTGTACAATTTATTGCATCTCCTAGTTTTTTATGATTCCAATGATAGCAGAAAACAGTGACCAACAAATCGGCGATATTTTTATAATACTACATTCACGCATTTTCTGCTCATGACATTTATTTTGTGTAAAGATCCATGACAAAGCTAAAAAGCAACACATGTCCACTGAGATGAAAAACCAGACTGCAAATCTCGAAGACTCAAAGAACTTCATTCATCATTGGCATAAATGACATTATAAGAGCCAGTATAAGAAACGCAACAAAGGGAATCCTTACACAGAAATCAGTCTGAAAACAAAGCAAATAATACATATTACATTGAAGCCTTAGAGTAAATTCAGTAATCAAAATCTAGTTGAAACGTAGCTGCTAATCCCATCAGCAATGTCCCACACAATATGAAAAATAAGTTTAATCAAATTGCAGGATGGGGAGCTGGTATGCATCGATGACTAGGTCTGTTGAACTAAGTTTCTATGCTTACGTCAACGATGTCTGATCCACTTCTAGACAAAAGATAGGATTCGGGCAACTCTTATGTTGCAGTGTTTATGATTGTTGATATCACATCCTAATCAGTTATAGTAGACGGTTCTCCCATCTTGTAAACCTTACGAAGCTATACAAAGGAGTGCGTTCCCATTCTTGTTCACTAATTCTAGATTCGAAGTTCGAATATCTTGTTTAAATACTATGCCTGTGCATCTCTGTGGAAATGGTGTTTGTCTCCATAAGGCTACAGCCAGAAACAAGTTTCGATGATGTTTGCCGATCAGAGAAACTTTTTTGCAGGCCTTTGTTCCAGAGGACTTCCGATTCAGTCAATCTTTCACATAAGCAAATAATTTCTTCATTATAGAAGCTCGTGATTTTAATCCTGCAACTGAAGAAAATCAACCTTAGAACTAACAAAGACCTTCAAATTCCCTTTTAGCACTCGAGGATCGTATGTAAAGACATTTTGACTAAATGTCTAGTAGTGCTATTTCCCCATCCCTAGGAAAATTGTTTTTTTTTCTCTCCCCCACAGAACAGCTCAACAACATAACAACATAGTTTACAGCACACTGTGAGGATAGATTCTGTATCCGTTCTATCAAAACATTAGTTGCCTTTTATATGAAACAATTCATTCTGTCCAAAAAGAAACCGAACTTTTCGAAAAATAGAAACTAGTGATGCCACCTGTTGTATCTCTTTTGTTGACATTTGTTTCATTAGAAGCTGAGTTTTAGTGCCAAAAGTGACAGTGTGTTTTGATGAACGGTCGGAAAATGAGTTCAAACAGACAGCTGCGATTGACGTTTGTGTTAAACTTGGTAAAAGTTTTACCGAAACGCATCAAATGCTTCAAAAAGCATACGGTGATGAATGATTATCCCGTACTCAAGTTTACGAGTGGTTTAAGCGATTTCAAAGTGGTCGTGAGAAGCTTGAAGACGACGAAAAGCCGGGCCGTTCAAAAAGTGCGTGATTTGATCAAAGAAAAACCCGACATCATCCGTCAGATTGATTGAAGATGAATTGGAGATTCCAAAATCAACTGTGCACAACATTTTGACCGAGAGTTTGGGCCTTCGTAAATTGAATTCGCGATTTGTTCCCCACAAGTTGACCGACGATCAAAAAATGTATCGAATTGAACACTGCAAGGACCTCATTAAAACCGCTCGTCAGGACTCAAACGTCCTTGAAACGATCGTTACTGGTGACGAAGTGTGGTGTTTTGAGTATGAGCCCGAAACAAAGCGCCAGAGTGCTGAGTGGAGACCACCAGAAAATGGGCATCCGAAAAATAGTCCTTGGAGAAGTCAAAGGTAAAGACAATGCTGATTTGTTTCTACGATTCCAAGGGCATTATCCACAAGGAATTCGTTCGGCCTAATCAATGGTGAGTTTTATCTCGAAGTTTTGAAGCTATTGATAGCGAGAATTCATCGTGTATGGCTTGAATATCGTGACGACCGACCGTTCGTGAAAACACACTGTCACCCTTGGCTCTATAACTCGGATTCTAATGAAACAAATGTCATAAACAGTTGGCACACAACACTAATGAAGGTTGCTGCTTTCTAAAACAAAAAGATACAACATGTGGCGCCATTAGTTTCTTCTATTTTCGAAAAGTTCTGTTTCTTTTTGGACAGATGGTGAATTGTTTGGATGGATGACATCGAACATGCTGTATGGCCTCATAAGTAAAGGGAAGATGATATTTATTTACTTTTTTCATGAGTCCACAGGTTACTCTAGATTTCTTTGATATTTTCTCCTATTATTTCGATTATATTGATAATTTATTAGCGGTTTCCAACAATGTTTCCTCTAAGCTGTGCGAATGTGCGCGCGCGCACATGTTTTACAACTAGCGCACAAAGCAAACAATATGCGCACACTTGATTTTCAAGATGAAATTAAAATTCATTAATTAAAGAAGTTCCACCTAAACATTAACCTATAAATTCTTTAAAAAATACGGTAACTCGGCAACGCTCAAGCCTATAACCTCGCATTTTTTATTACATTCTCGAAGTTGCACAAAACTTATAAATTATTAAGTAACTCTATTTGAGGCTAGCGATTTGATGCCAAAGTGAAAGGGGTGTGACTTAAATGTGTAATTTTTAAGTAGCATATAGAATAGCGCGCGGTTTGTTTACATCTTAGGCCTGACTCATGGAAAATTCCCAAACGTGATTGGCTGATCAAATTGGTTCAAGATCATGACGAATTAAAACAATGGTTTCAAAATTTTGATAAAAATAATTAAATACTTTTAAAAACTTCAATTAGAGTATAATTAAAAATATTGTAGTGTTTCAAAATTCTCTAATTTTTAAAAGGAATTTTAAAATAGTAGACTGAATAATAACATTCGTGTACACACATTGAGATACGACCAAGTTAATTAAATCTAGCCTCTAGGCATATCTTTTAGCTTGTGTTGCACTCGGCAATGTTCAGTGTTGGTTCAGCTTTTGCCTTGCCAAGTTATTCAGTGAATAGTGTACATTTGTAAATTTATAAAAACAATAGAAAACATTCTTCAAATAACAAAATTGCAAAAAACTGATGCACCATGTCAAATTCAAAGGAAGCAAAAGGTGTGAAGCGAAAACGAACTGCTAGCTGCTTTAAAAGTGAATGGCTGGATGAAATAGTCCTGCTATGCCAAAAGCTCATGAGTTGATAAACATTCAGCTGCGTGAAATATTTATGTATGATGCTACAATTGGTATTGTTTGTATTTATTGTCGTGATGCAAAGGTTGCTGGGGATTTTTCTAATGGGAAGAAGTTTGATGTCACTTGGAAGTTGGACTTTTTTGAAACGCCATTTGACAAGTAAAATACATCTGGATGGTGTACACAAACTTAGGCAACAAAATTGTTCATTGCCAGCTACGGGAGTGCTGCGTATGCTACGTGAAAGTTCAGATGACCGAGAGAGAATACGATCAAACCCAGAGCAGATTAAATTTCTTATTGACAGTGTCTTATTAGTTGTTGAGATGAATAACTCTACCTTCAGTTCAACATATTAATGAACATATGGAAAAGTATGTTCAACTCCCAGACAGCTGGCGAAGCAAAAATTATACGTTTGAATTTCTGGAAACAATCAATTTAATTGTTGAAAATTACATGTTTGAGCAAATTGCATCTGCAAATTTCTACACCTTAACCATTGATGAAAGCACTGATATAACTGTTAACAAATGTCTCATTCTCTATTTTAAGTTTAGACCTAAAGATTGTAATGAATATAAAACATTTTGGCGGAATAATTCAGTTGCAGGCATGTGATGCCTCCTCCATTGTGTTAGCTATTAAATAGTTTTATCAAGAAAAGAAATTTGATCTCCAAAAAATGGTGATGTTTACCTATGATGGAGCCGCAGTGATGCTGGGAAAAGTTAATGGTGTCGCTGCAAAACTTAAATTAGAAAGTTTCACATCTTGTCCAGCAACACTGTGGAACTCACCGTGAGGATCCGGGGATCTGTGATACGTGGAAGGAAATTAAACTAATCAGAGATATTGATACATTAATTAATGAGAACAGTGTACACACTCTTTTCTCGTTCCACAGTGAAAAGACATGAATTTAAAGAAATTGTCGAGACGTCTGAAAATGAAGCTATTGCCTTCAGATCACTCAATGAAGTGCGGTGGCTATCCAGACATTTTTCATTACAGGCAATAATAAGAAACCATGAGGGACTGATCACATATTTTGAAAAAGACATCAAATGATCCCGTGGTTAATTATTGTCACAATAAATTAACTAACATGACATTCAAAGTAGCTGTTAATGTTTTAAGTGATGTTTTTGAAGAAATGGCTTCCCTGTGCCAAATCTTACAAAGGAGTAACCTTACACCACTAAACAGTCATCATTTTGCCAGAGGGAAGATTAACAAAATCAGGAATCAGTATTTAGAAGGTGACGCTTGCTGGAGTGACAGAGTAAATGCTTTACTTAAACAAGAAGAGACTGAACCAGTAGATACTAGGCCCCTGTTAAGTTTTATAAATTGTTTATGTGCACATTTAGAGGACAGATTCCCTGAAAATGAGATACAAGAATGGTTCAGTGTTTGATATCTCCTCTATTTCGAAATACATTGTGATTTCTCATTTGGTAGTGACCATGTTAATGCCCTTTGTCTTAAACATCATGATTTTCTGGATGATACTACAGAAAGGAGCCTGTGTAGCTCAGTGGATGTAGCGTCTGTGTAGTGGCGAACTCTGACCAGAGCAGACGTGTTTTTGTGTGCTCCTTAGTGTTCGAGCGTAAGAGGATTAGTGCTGCTAAGCCTTACCAGTGCGGGCACGCTGCCCTTAACGTACCGTCTGCTTTCATACAGCATGTCGTCGATCGCGGAAAAATCTTCACTTGCTAATACAAGCTCACCTATTAAGGCTACTAGCTTTCAACAACTACCGGAAGGAAATGTTTCATCTGGCAATACCTCTTTAAGTACCAAGGCTACTGGATCTCTGAAGGATACATCCCCAGTCTCTACAGTAACAAATCTACATAACACAATGGAACAGGCATCAGCGACCGTCTTTCAGTCACCTGCTGCCAGTACAACGAAGGATTTCAATTCAGATGTTCTCTCATCGTTGAATCTCCCAGATGAACTAGATTGGAGCAAGGCCTGCATCCTAAAGTGTGATCCTTCTGGCGCCCCATATACAGAACTGGATATCATCGAAAGTTTGAAAGGCAAGGTAAGAGGTTCCGATGTATGGCACCTTGGCTCCTTAAAGTTCAGTTATGTTTTCATAATTTCATTTAAACATGTTTCTTTGAAAGAAAAATTTGCTAAATTAAAATCGCTTAATGTTAATAACCATACATGTGAAATTATCCCCATTGTGAGATCTAGAAAATTAGATATTTTAATTCATTGGTTGCCCCCCCCCCCCCAAATATCTAATAGATTAGTTGGCATGCACTTTGAATCATTTGGTAAAATAGAATGCATTGAAAATATATCCAATATAAAAGATAAAGAATGGGCGCATGTATTATCCAACAAAAAAAGATTGACTATTACATTGAATGACGATGCCAGAATAGAAAATATCCCGTACATTATAAAAGTTTCTAAAATGCCAGGCTTAGTAATCATTCCAGGAAGACCTTCTGTATGCTTCAGATGCAGGCAGGTAGGTCATCTAAGAAGAGAATGTACAGCATCTAAATGTGAGCGATGCAAGAGAATCGGACACGATATTAAACAATGTCCAGGGCAGACATATGCCTCCATGTTGGCCGCGCGCCCTTCGGGCAGTCAACCGAACACATGCGATGAGCTTGAAAAAGCAGAAGACTTCCAGGAAATAACCTCAAGAAGATTGCATTTGAGGCAGATAATCGGGTCAATGAGAGCAGTACCCCAGGGCTTAACACCCACGGCCACGCGGAATGTAATGAGAATAACTCTCCGCTAAAGGCAAAGGAAGGGATTATCTGGGCGGGCGAGGAGACTAACAGCCAAAGGTCAGTTTCAAATTCAGAAAAAGTAACAAAACGTGAAACTACAGAGAAAAAAAAATCACTCCGAATAACACAAATGAAGAATTAAATAATAATTGCCCGGTTGAAGATGAAGAACTTCCAAACAGTGAAATAATTCAAACCATCTCGGTAACACAAATTACAGAAAAAAGTAAAACGGATTTAGAAAACGAAGTAGAGAAATAAGAATGGAATACTAAACAGACCCCAGTAAAGAGAGCAAAAATGAATTTTACGCCTAACATCACCAAAAGCCGGAAGTCAAAACCCGAAGAAAAAAAAATAGCTAAGTGTAAATATATATATATATATATATATATATATATGTGTGTGTGTATATATATGTGTGTGTATATATATGTGTGTGTATATATGTGTGTGTGTATATATGTGTGTGTGTGTGTATATATGTGTGTGTGTGTGTATATATGTGTGTGTGTGTGTATATATGTGTGTGTGTGTGTATATATGTGTGTGTGTGTGTATATATGTGTGTGTGTGTGTATATATGTGTGTGTGTGTGTATATATGTGTGTGTGTGTGTATATATGTGTGTGTGTGTGTATATATGTGTGTGTGTGTGTATATATGTGTGTGTGTGTGTATATATGTGTGTGTGTGTGTATATATGTGTGTGTGTGTATATATGTGTATGTATATATATACAGGGTGTTCGGGATAAATTTGACAGTTTCGTAAGGAAAAAGAAAATCTTCTTTGTATCTATTAAATTTAATGAATTGACAAAAAAACATTACAGGCAGAGTTAATTACAATAATGTCAACAAGATTTACTCAAAATAACCACCATTAGCATCGATCACAGCTTCAATTCTGCTTCGGAACCTCGAACAAGCTGATGCTACAGTCTCCCTGGGAAGGGCCGCAAAAACTGTTTTAATTTTATCCATTAACTGGGCTTTTGTATTACTGGAAGTGCGATTGGTGTCTTTTTCAACTGCGCCCCATACAAAATAATCCATGGGGTTAAGGTCTGGGGAGTTTGGAGGCCAAACATTTGGACTGGTGAAGTCGTAGAAATTTTCAGACAACCATTTTTGACTTTTCCCAGAGGTGTGGCAAGGGGCCGAATCCTGCTGCCATACATACGGCCTACCATTGGCTACCCTTGTTATCCAGGGCTTGACTACAGTTAGCAACTCCA